>NW_026728071.1:755000-940889 GCF_030684315.1 Stegostoma tigrinum
GATTTCTCTTTCATGCAGATATGGAGAGACTATTTTAAAATATCCTCTAGGTTAGTGGTTCAGGCATAAAAGTGTTAATGTATATACATGTACATGCGTAATCTGAAAAGAAAATGACGAGAAATCACTTGTTGCAAGGTGAGAATGAGTTATCCAGATCGTAAGAACTGCCAATGTTGGTGTCTGAGATAACACATTGTGGAGCTAGAGAAACACAGCAGGGCAGGCTTGGAAACAATTTTAATTATTTTTGATTTACCCATTCAAAATCATTTATGATTGTTGTCATGATATCTACAATAGGTTATTTTGGTTGGACATACAGGATTGGATCTGTCTTTCCCCAACTATGAATGGAAATAAAGTATGCGCTTATAAAACCCCTTCTGGGCAAGGTAGTTGCTCAGTGGTTAGAGCTGCTCATGCACTGGGGAGCCAATTGAGATTCCAGTCTTGGGTAACTATCTGTGTGGAATTGACATGTCCTCCCCGCGTCTGCGAGGGACTTCTGCCAGGTGCTGCAGCTTCCTCTCATTGTTCAAAGATGTGCAGGTCCTTCTATGTGATTTGTGAAGCATTTCTTAAATGTTTCAATCCTGCCAGCATCCAGTGCCTTGGACAAAATAACTGGAGATGAATAAAAGATACTGAGCCTTTTGACACCATTTCCTGCTGGATTTTCATCAATCCTGCTTAATATCGGTGACAACTTCCATGACCTTTTTTGATGCTATGTCTGAATTGACAGTCTAGTTCCAAATATTTGTTGTGCAGTATTTCAAGGTCTCTGTTACAGCATACCCATGAATGTCCACTTCAAAAGATACTTTCATATCATAGAATCCCTACAGTGTGGAAACAAGCCCCTTTTGACCCAACAAGTCCACAGCCACCCTCCAAAGAGCATCTCACCCTGACCCATCCCTCGACCCTTTCCTCAGTAACCCTGCATTTCCCATGACTAACGCACCTAATCTACACATCCCTGAACACAATGGGCAAGTTTGGCATGGCCCATACACTGAGCCTGCACATCTTTGGACTGTGGGAGGAAACCAGAGCACCCAGCAGGAACCCATGCAGGCATGGGCAGAATGTACAAACTCCGCACAGAAGATCGCCCAACGGTGGGATCGAACCTGGGTCCCTGGCGCTGTGAGTCAGCAGTGCTAACCACTGAGCCACCGTGCTGCCCTTGGAGTTAGACAGAGCTTGCTTGTTCCTGGGTGGCCTCAAACTGCCAACCTCCACTTAGTGGCAAAAGTGCTGACCAACTGCACTCATCTTCACTGGTTTTTGCTTTGTATCATTGAATTCAATCCTTCAAACTCTATGATAAATATTTAAATTTCCATTGATATGTGAGCGTTGTTTTTAGTACGCAGTATTGGTTTATTATGTTTTATTGCGAAATAATGAATATTGTATGTATATGCAAATGGGCAAGTTGGGAACGATGCAGTCCGCAGACCTGGGGGATAATAACACTGTCCTTCAATCGCCCACGATGCCCTCTGCAAATTGGTAGAAAACAAAAATTTCTATAAAATTCATCTCCTCCCGTCAGTCGATCAAAATTAATTCAGGATTTTGTGCAGGCCAATAAGCGTAAGATTACGTGAGCCTAAACAAAACTACTGGCTCATATTAGTTCAGTAAAGTGAAAGGGCAACAATAGAGGTAGTCGGAGCTGCAGATGCTGGAGAATCTGAGATGAGAAGGTGTAAAGCTGGATGAACACAGCAGGCCAAGCAGTATCATCCGGCTCTACACCTTGTTATCTCAGATTCTCCAGCGCCAATTTTCTGAAGCAGGGTCTCGTCCCGAAACATCAGCTTTCTTGCTCCTCTGATGCTGCTTGGCCTGCTGTGTTCATCCAGCTCTCCAACTTGGGCAACAATAGAATATGTTTTAAGTCACTAGATATGTTACTTGGGTTTGTCTTCCTTAGGGTGGAGTTAGTGGAACCGAAAAAGATGTCTCCCTCACAGCGTTTGTGACAAAAGAATTGCATCGTTCCTTGGCGGCCTTTCAACAGAAGAATATTCAGAGATTTCCGGAGTGGTAAGAATGTAACTTCTTTTACTTCTCTTTATCTCACTTTTTCCAACAATTGGAAAATAGATTTTAGAAATAACGTCGAGCTGATGAAGTGTGAAAAGAACAAGAATTTCAAGCAGTGGTGGGAGTTGGTCAGTGAGGTGGGAGGAGTGGATAGGTGGGAGAGAAGGCGGACAGGTCATGGAGGCGGGGATGAGGGGAGGAACTAGTCTTGGGATGAGGCTGGCGGGTGGGGAGATTTTGAGGGTGGCAAAGTCCATATTAAGGCTATTGAGTTGGAAGCTCCCGAGGCGGAATATGAGGTGCTGCTCCTCCAGTTTCTGGGTGGTTTGGTTGTGACACTGGAAGAGGCCCAGGATGGACATGTTGTTCAGGGAGTGGGAGGGGGAGTTGAAGTGATGCAATGATTTGGATATGAAAATAGAAGGTGTGGTTAGTAAGTTTCCCAATGATTGAAGGTGTAGGAGCCAGCCAAGAAGGTCACCTCAGAATACAATGGGACATTGACAAGGGCCAATGAACTGAGGAGTGGCCGATTGAGTTGAGGTTAGATAAATGTGAGGTGCTACATTTTGGAAAGGCAAATCAGGGCAGCACGTATACACTGAAGGTTGTGGGGAGTGTTGCTTAATAAAGAGACACTGGAGTGCAGTTTCGTAGTTCCATCAAAGTACAGCCACCGGTAGAAAGGATATGATGGAGACATTTGGTGTGCTCGCCTTTATCTGTCAGTGCATTGAGGATAGGAGTTGGGAGATCACTTAGCAGCCATATAGGACATTGATTCAGCTGCTTTTGGAATACTGCAATCGATTTTGGTCTCCTTGCGAGAGGAAGGATGTCGGCGCAACATTGAGGGCCGAAGGGGCCTGTTCTGCGCTGTATTGTTGTATGTTGTAAACTTGAAAGGGTTCAGAGAAGATCTACAAGGATGTTACGAGCATCGGAGTTTGGAGGTATACCGTGGGCTTGAACAGGCAGCTATTTCTTGGAACTTTGGAGTTCAGGGCTGACCATATAGAAGTTTATACAATTACGAGGGACGTGGATAGAGCGAACAGCCAAGATCTTTTCCACGGGTTGCTGGAATCCATAACTGGAGGGAATAGGTTAAAAATGAGAGAGGGAAGATTTAAAATGGACCGGATTTTTTTCATAGTGGTGCATGTATGGAATGAGCTGCCAGAGGAAGTGGTGGAGGCTTGTACGTTTAAAAGGCATGTGGATGGGTATATGAATAAGACGGGTTGAGAGGAATATGGGCCAAATGCTGGCAAATGGGACTAAATTAATTTAGGATATCTGGTCAACATAGACAAATTGTGCCAAAGGATCTGTTTCCCGACTGTACATCTCTCTGATTCTAAGTGTCTTTTTTCTTAACCACGTGGCCCATAATTAGAAAAACTTGAATCAGGATTTGGGAATGTGACAATTCTAATTGGATCTGTTTGATGAAATTAACTCTGTAGATAATGGTGGTTGAATTATGATTTGTCAAATTTGAGTTTATTGCAGCATCTTATAGAATAGAGGAAACACATGTAATCAAAATTGAAAATCAAAACTTGGTAAAATTTTGCATTGGAAATACATGACCAGCCATTGGAGGAGATTCATGACCATTGCATTCAAGTGAGAACAACAAATGCGATTCAGTGACTCAGTGAAATGGGATGCAGTGTCTCAGTGAAATGGGATGTCGTGACTGAGAGAAAAGGGATGCAGTGACTGAGGGTAATAGGATGCAGTGACTTATGGAAATGGGATGCAGTGACTGAGGGTAATGAGATGCAGTGACTGACGAAAGGAGATGCAGTTACGGTGGGAAATGGGACGCAGTGACTGAGGACAATGGAACGCAGTGATTGAGGGAAATGGGACGCTCTCAGTGAGTGTAATGTGAAGCATTAAATGAGTGAAATGAGATGCAGTGACTTTGTGAACTGGGATGCAGTGACTGAGATAAATGGGTTGAGGTGACTGATGGAAATGGGATGCAGTGACTGATGGAAATGGGATGCAGTGACTGATGGAAATGGGATGCAGTGACTGATGAAATAGGATGCAGTGACTGATGGAAATAGTGTGCTGTGACTGACGGAAATGGGTTGCAGTGACTGACAGAAATTGGATGCCGTGACTGATGGAAATGGGATGCAGTGACTGATGGAAATAGGATGCAGTGACTGCGGGACATGGGTTGCAGTGACTGCGTGAAATGGGATGCAGTGACTGATGGAAATCGGATGCAGTGTCAGATGGAAATCGGATGCAGTGTCAGATGGAAATGGGATGCAGTGACTGATGGAAATGGGATGCAGTGACTGATGGAAATGGGATGCAGTGACTGATGGAAATGGGATGCAGTGACTGATGGAAATGGGATGCAGTGACTGATGGAAATAGGGTGCAGTGACTGATGGAAATGGGTTGCAGTGACTGACAGAAATTGGATGCCGTGACTGGAAATGGGATGCAGTGACTGATGGAAATAGGATGCAGTGACTGCGGGACATGGGTTGCAGTGACTGCGTGAAATGGGATGCAATGACTGATGGAAATCGGATGCAGTGTCAGATGGAAATGGGATGCAGTGACTGATGGAAATGGGATGCAGTGACTGATGGAAATGGGATGCAGTGACTGATGGAAATGGGATGCAGTGACTGATGGAAATAGGGTGCAGTGACTGATGGAAATAGGGTGCAGTGACTGATGGAAATAGGGTGCAGTGACTGGAAATAGGGTGCAGTGACTGATGGAAATAGGGTGCAGTGACTGATGGAAATAGGGTGCAGTGACTGATGGAAATAGGGTGCAGTGACTGATGGAAATAGGATGCAGTGACTGATGGAAATAGTGTGCTGTGACTGACGGAAATGGGATGCAGTGACTGAGAGAAATGGGATGCAGTGACTGAGGGAAATGGGATGCAGTGACTGTGGGAAATGGGATGCTGTGACTGAGGGTAATGGGATGCTGTGACTGAGTGAAGTGGGATGCAGTGACTGAGGGAAATTGGATGCAGTGACTGAGGGAAATGGAATGCAGTGACTGACTGCAATGGAATGCAGTGACTGACTGAAGTGGGAGGCAGTGACTGAGTGAAGTGGGAGGCAGTGACTGAGTGAAATGTGGTGCAGTGACTGAGTGAAATGTGGTGCAGTGACTGAGTGAAATGTGGTGCAGTGACTGAGTGAAATGGGTTGCAGTGACTGTGGGAAATGGATTGCAGTGACTGTGGGAAATGGGATGCAGTGACTGAGTGAAATGGGATGCAGTGACTGAGTGAAATGGGATGCAGTGACTGAGTGAAATGGGATGCAGTGACTGAGTGACATGGGATGCAGTGACTGAGTGAAATGGGATGCAGTCACTGAGTGAAATGGGATGCAGTCACTGAGGGAAATGACATGCAGTGTCTGAGGGTAATGACATGCAGTGACTGAGGGTCATGAGACGCAATGACTGAGTGAAATGCGATGCAGTTACTGAGTGAAATGCGATGCAGTGACTGAGGGAAAGGAGATGCAGTGATTTTGGGAAATGGGTTGCAGTGAGTGTGGGAAATGGGTTGCAGTGAGTGTGCGAAATGGGTTGCAGTGATTGAGGGAAATGGGATGCAGTGCCCGAGTGAAATGGGCTTCAGTGCCCGAGTGAAATGGGCTTCAGTGCCCGAGTGAAATGGGATGCATTGACGGAGTGAAATGGGATGCCGTGCCCGAGTGAAATGGGATGCCGTGCCCGAGTCAAATGGGATGCCGTGCCTGAGGGTAATGGGATGCAGTGACTGAGTGAAATGGGATGCAGTGCCTCAGTGAAATGGGATGCAGTGCCTGAGTGAAATGTGATGCCGTGACTGTGAGGAATAGGGTGTGGTGACTGATGGAAATTGATTCACCATCTCATTTGAATAGGATTCACTGTCTCCGTTAAATGTGATGCTGTGACTGAGGGAAATGTGATGCTGTGACTGAGGGAAATGTGATTCTGTGACTGAGGGAAATGTGATTCTGTGACTGAGGGAAATGTGATTCTGTGACTGAGTGAAATGTGATGCAGTGACTGAGGGAAAGGAGATGCAGTGACTGCGGGAAATGGGTTGCAGTGACTGTGAGAAAAGGGAGGCAGTGACTGAGTGAAAAGGGATGCAGTGACTGAGTGAAAAGGGATGCAGTGACTGAGTGAAAAGGGATGTAGTGACTGAGTGAAAAGGGATGTAGTGACTGAGTGAAAAGGGATGTAGTGACTGAGTGACAAGGGATGTAGTGACTGAGTGAATTGGGATGCAGTGACTGAGTGAATTGGGATGCAGTGACTGAGTGAATTGGGATGCAGTGACTGAGTGAATTGGGATGCAGTGACTGAGTGAATTGGGATGCAGTGACATTCGGAAATGGGATGCCGTGACTGATGGAAATGTGATGCAGTGACTGATGGAAATAGATGCAGTGACTGAGGGAAATGGGATGCAGTGACTGAGGGAAATGGGATGCAGTGACTGAGTGAAATGGGATGCAGTGACTGAGGGAAATGGGATGCAGTGACTGAGGGAAATGGGATGCAGTGACTGAGGGGAATGGGATGCAGTGGCTGAGGGGAATGGGATGCAGTGGCTGAGGGGAATGGGATGCAGTGGCTGAGGGGAATGGGCCGCAGTGCCCGAGTGAAATGGGATGCCGTGCCTGAGGGTAATGGAAAGCAGTACCTGAGTGAAATGTGATGCCGTGACTGTGGGGAATAGGGTGTGGTGAATGATGGAAATTGATTCACCGTCTCATTTGAATAGGATTCGCTGTCACCGTTAAATGTGATGCAGTGACTGAGTGATAATGGGATGCAGTGACTAATGGAAATGTGATGCAGTGACTGAGGGAAATGAGATGCAGTGACTGAGGGAAATGGGATGCAGTGACTGAGGGAAATGGGATGCAGTGACTGTGGGAAATGGGATGCTGTGACTGAGGGTAATGGGATGCTGTGACTGAGTGAAGTGGGATGCAGTGACTGAGGGAAATTGGATGCAGTGACTGAGGGAAATGGAATGCAGTGACTGACTGCAATGGAATGCAGTGACTGACTGAAGTGGGAGGCAGTGACTGAGTGAAGTGGGAGGCAGTGACTGAGTGAAATGTGGTGCAGTGACTGAGTGAAATGTGGTGCAGTGACTGAGTGAAATGTGGTGCAGTGACTGAGTGAAATGGGAGGCTGTGACTGAGGGAAATGGGATGCAGTGACTATGGGAAATGGGAAGCTGTGACTGAGGGTAATGGGATGCTGTGACTGAGGGTAATGGGATGCTGTGACTGAGTGAAGTGGGATGCAGTGACTGAGGAAAATTGGATGCAGTGACTGAGGGAAATGGAATGCAGTGACTGACTGCAATGGAATGCAGTGACTGACTGAAGTGGGAGGCAGTGACTGAGTGAAGTGGGAGGCAGTGACTGAGTGAAATGTGGTGCAGTGACTGAGTGAAATGTGGTGCAGTGATTGAGTGAAATGTGGTGCAGTGACTGAGTGAAATGGGTTGCAGTGACTGTGGGAAATGGATTGCAGTGACTGTGGGAAATGGGATGCAGTGACTGAGTGAAATGGGATGCAGTGACTGAGTGAAATGGGATGCAGTGACTGAGTGACATGGGATGCAGTGACTGAGTGAAATGGGATGCAGTCACTGAGTGAAATGGGATGCAGTCACTGAGGGAAATGACATGCAGTGTCTGAGGGTAATGACATGCAGTGACTGAGGGTCATGAGACGCAATGACTGAGTGAAATGCGATGCAGTTACTGAGTGAAATGCGATGCAGTGACTGAGGGAAAGGAGATGCAGTGATTTTGGGAAATGGGTTGCAGTGAGTGTGGGAAATGGGTTGCAGTGAGTGTGCGAAATGGGTTGCAGTGATTGAGGGAAATGGGATGCAGTGCCCGAGTGAAATGGGCTTCAGTGCCCGAGTGAAATGGGCTTCAGTGCCCGAGTGAAATGGGATGCAGTGACGGAGTGAAATGGGATGCCGTGCCCGAGTGAAATGGGATGCCGTGCCCGAGTCAAATGGGATGCCGTGCCTGAGGGTAATGGGATGCAGTGACTGAGTGAAATGGGATGCAGTGCCTCAGTGAAATGGGATGCAGTGCCTGAGTGAAATGTGATGCCGTGACTGTGAGGAATAGGGTGTGGTGACTGATGGAAATTGATTCACCATCTCATTTGAATAGGATTCACTGTCTCCGTTAAATGTGATGCTGTGACTGAGGGAAATGTGATGCTGTGACTGAGGGAAATGTGATTCTGTGACTGAGGGAAATGTGATTCTGTGACTGAGTGAAATGTGATGCAGTGACTGAGGGAAAGGAGATGCAGTGACTGCGGGAAATGGGTTGCAGTGACTGTGAGAAAAGGGAGGCAGTGACTGAGTGAAAAGGGAGGCAGTGACTGAGTGAAAAGGGATGCAGTGACTTAGGGACATGGGATGCAGTGACTCAGGGAAATGGGATGCAGTGACTCAGGGAAATGGGATGCAGTGACTCAGGGAAATGGGATGCAGTAACTCAGGGAAATGGGATGCAGTAACTCAGGGAAATGGGATGCAGTGACACAGGGAAATGGGATGCAGTGATTGAGTGAAATGGGGTACATTGACTGAGGGAAATGGGATGCAGTGACTGAGGGAAATGGGATGCAGTGACTGAGGGAAATGAGATGCACTGATTGTGTGAAATGGAATGCACTGATTGTGTGAAATGGGATGCAGTGACTGTGTGAAATGGGACGCAGTGACTCAGTGAAATGTGATTCAGTCACTGAGTGAAATGTGATTCCGTCACTGAGTGAAATATGATGCACTCACTGAGTGTACTGTCATTCAGTCACTGAGTCAACTGTGATTCAGTCACTGAGTGAACTGTGATGCAGTCACTGAGTGAAATAGGATGCAGTGGCTGAGTGAAATGGGATGCAGTGACTGAGTGAAATGAGATGCAGTGACTGAGTGAAATGTGATGCAGTGACTGAGTGAAATGTGATGCAGTGACTCAGGGAAATGGGATGCAGTGACACAGGGAAATGGGATGCAGTGACTCAGGGAAATGGGATGCAGTGACTGAGTGAAATGGGATGCAGTGACTGAGTGAAATGTGATGCAGTCACTGAATGAAATGGAATGCACTGATTGTGTGAAATGGGATGCACTGATTGTGTGAAATGGGATGCAGTGACTGTGTGAAATGGCATGCAGTGACTGTGTGAAATGGGATGCAGTGACTGTGTGAAATGGGATGCAGTGACTGAGGGAAAAGGGATGCAGTGACTGAGGGAAAAGGGATGCAGTGACTGACTGAAATGAGATGCAGTGACTGAGTGAAATGAGATGCAGTGACTGAGTGAAATGAGATGCAGTGACTGAGGGAAATGGGATGCAGTGACTGAGGGAAATGGGATGCAGTGACTGAGTGAAATGGGATGCAGTGACTGAGGGAAAAGGGATGCAGTGACTGAGGGAAAAGGGATGCAGTGACTCAGTGAAATGAGATGCAGTGACTGAGTGAAATGAGATGCAGTGACTGAGTGAAATGAGATGCAGTGACTGAGGGAAATGGGATGCAGTGACTGAGGGAAATGGAATGCAGTGACTGAGTGAAATGGGATGCAGTGACTGACTGCAATGGAATGCAGTGACTGACTGAAGTGGGAGGCAGTGACTGAGTGAAGTGGGAGGCAGTGACTGAGTGAAATGTGGTGCAGTGACTGAGTGAAATGTGGTGCAGTGATTGAGTGAAATGTGGTGCAGTGACTGAGTGAAATGGGTTGCAGTGACTGTGGGAAATGGATTGCAGTGACTGTGGGAAATGGGATGCAGTGACTGAGTGAAATGGGATGCAGTGACTGAGTGAAATGGGATGCAGTGACTGAGTGACATGGGATGCAGTGACTGAGTGAAATAGGATGCAGTCACTGAGTGAAATGGGATGCAGTCACTGAGGGAAATGACATGCAGTGTCTGAGGGTAATGACATGCAGTGACTGAGGGTCATGAGACGCAATGACTGAGTGAAATGCGATGCAGTTACTGAGTGAAATGCGATGCAGTGACTGAGGGAAAGGAGATGCAGTGATTTTGGGAAATGGGTTGCAGTGAGTGTGGGAAATGGGTTGCAGTGAGTGTGCGAAATGGGTTGCAGTGATTGAGGGAAATGGGATGCAGTGCCCGAGTGAAATGGGCTTCAGTGCCCGAGTGAAATGCGCTTCAGTGCCCGAGTGAAATGGGCTTCAGTGCCCGAGTGAAATGGGATGCAGTGACGGAGTGAAATGGGATGCCGTGCCCGAGTGAAATGGGATGCCGTGCCCGAGTCAAATGGGATGCCGTGCCTGAGGGTAATGGGATGCAGTGACTGAGTGAAATGGGATGCAGTGCCTCAGTGAAATGGGATGCAGTGCCTGAGTGAAATGTGATGCCGTGACTGTGAGGAATAGGGTGTGGTGACTGATGGAAATTGATTCACCGTCTCATTTGAATAGGATTCGCTGTCTCCGTTAAATGTGATGCTGTGACTGAGGGAAATGTGATGCTGTGACTGAGGGAAATGTGATTCTGTGACTGAGGGAAATGTGATTCTGTGACTGAGTGAAATGTGATGCAGTGACTGAGGGAAAGGAGATGCAGTGACTGCGGGAAATGGGTTGCAGTGACTGTGAGAAAAGGGAGGCAGTGACTGAGTGAAAAGGGAGGCAGTGACTGAGTGAAAAGGGATGCAGTGACTTAGGGACATGGGATGCAGTGACTCAGGGAAATGGGATGCAGTGACTCAGGGAAATGGGATGCAGTAACTCAGGGAAATGGGATGCAGTAACTCAGGGAAATGGGATGCAGTGACACAGGGAAATGGGATGCAGTGATTGAGTGAAATGGGGTACATTGACTGAGGGAAATGGGATGCAGTGACTGAGGGAAATGGGATGCAGTGACTGAGGGAAATGAGATGCACTGATTGTGTGAAATGGAATGCACTGATTGTGTGAAATGGGATGCAGTGACTGTGTGAAATGGGACGCAGTGACTCAGTGAAATGTGATTCAGTCACTTAGTGAAATGTGATTCCGTCACTGAGTGAAATATGATGCACTCACTGAGTGTACTGTCATTCAGTCACTGAGTCAACTGTGATTCAGTCACTGAGTGAACTGTGATGCAGTCACTGAGTGAAATAGGATGCAGTGGCTGAGTGAAATGGGATGCAGTGACTGAGTGAAATGAGATGCAGTGACTGAGTGAAATGTGATGCAGTGACTGAGTGAAATGTGATGCAGTGACTCAGGGAAATGGGATGCAGTGACACAGGGAAATGGGATGCAGTGACTCAGGGAAATGGGATGCAGTGACTGAGTGAAATGGGATGCAGTGACTGAGTGAAATGTGATGCAGTCACTGAATGAAATGGAATGCACTGATTGTGTGAAATGGGATGCACTGATTGTGTGAAATGGCATGCAGTGACTGTGTGAAATGGGATGCAGTGACTGTGTGAAATGGGATGCAGTGACTGAGGGAAAAGGGATGCAGTGACTGAGGGAAAAGGGATGCAGTGACTGACTGAAATGAGATGCAGTGACTGAGTGAAATGAGATGCAGTGACTGAGGGAAATGAGATGCAGTGACTGAGGGAAATGGGATGCAGTGACTGAGGGAAATGGGATGCAGTGACTGAGTGAAATGGGATGCAGTGACTGAGGGAAAAGGGATGCAGTGACTGAGGGAAAAGGGATGCAGTGACTCAGTGAAATGAGATGCAGTGACTGAGTGAAATGAGATGCAGTTACTGAGTGAAATGAGATGCAGTGACTGAGGGAAATGGGATGCAGTGACTGAGGGAAATGGGATGCAGTGACTGAGGGAAATGGGATGCAGTGACTGAGTGAAATGGGATGCAGTGACTGAGGGAAAAGGGATGCAGTGACTGAGGGAAAAGGGATGCACTGACTGAGTGAAATGAGATGCAGTGACTGAGTGAAATGAGATGCAGTGACTGAGTGAAATGAGATGCAGTGACTGAGTGAAAAGTGATGCAGTCACTGAATGAAATGGAATGCACTGATTGTGTGAAATGGGATGCACTGATTGTGTGAAATGGGATGCAGTGACTGTGTGAAATGGGATGCAGTGACTGTGTGAAATGGGATGCAGTGACTGAGGGAAAAGGGATGCAGTGACTGAGGGAACAGGGATGCAGTGACTGAGTGAAATGAGATGCAGTGACTGAGTGAAATGAGATGCAGTGACTGAGGGAAATGGGATGCAGTGACTGAGGGAAATGGGATGCAGTGACTGAGTGAAATGGGATGCAGTGACTGAGGGAAAAGGGATTCAGTGACTGAGGGAAAAGGGATGCAGTGACTGAGTGAAATGAGATGCAGTGACTGAGTGAAATGAGATGCAGTGACTGAGTGAAATGAGATGCAGTGACTGAGGGAAATGGGATGCAGTGACTGAGGGAAAATGGGTTGCAATGACTGATGGAAATGGGATACAGTGACTGATGGAAATGGGATGCAGTGACTGTGGGAAATGGGATGCAGTGACTGAGTGACATGAGCTGCAGTGACAGAGGTACTGAGAAGGAGTTTCTGAGTTAATAGGGAATCAGTGCCCGAGCGGGCATGGGGTGCAGTGACTGAGGGAAATGGGATACAGTGCCTGAGGGACATGGGGTGCAGTGCCTGAGGGACATGGGATGCAGTGACACACGGACATGGGATGCAGTGACATACAGACATGGGATGCAGTGACACACGGACATGGTTTGCAGTGACTGAGGGAATTATTATGCAGTGACTGCGTGAAATGGGATGCAGTGACTGAGTGAAATGTGATGCAGTGACTGATGGAAATTGGATGCAGTGACAGAGTGGCATGAGCTGCAGTGTCTGATGGAAATGTGATGCAGTCGCTGAGGGAAATGGGATGCAGTGAGTGTGGGAAATTGAATGCAGCGTCTGTGAGATAAGGGAAACAGTGAGTGATGGAAATGGGATGCACTGACTGTGTTGAAGGTGATGCAGTGACTGAGGGAAATGGGATGCAGTGACTGAGGGAAATGGGATGCAGTGACTGAGGGAAATGGGATGCAGTGACTGAGTGAAATGGGATGCAGTGACTGAGGGAAATGGGATGCAGTGACTGAGTGACATGTGCTGCAGTGTCTGATGGAAATTTGATGCAGTACCTGATGGAAATGGGAAGGAGTGACTGATGTACTGGGAAGGAGTGACTGAGTTCATGGGGATGCAGTGCCCGAGCGGACTTGGGGTGCAGTGACTGAGGGAAATGGGATGCAGTGATTGAGTGAAATGAGATACAGTGACTGAGGGAAATGGGATGCAGTGAGTGAGGGACATGGGATGCAGTGACTGAGGGACATGGGAAGCATTGAGTGAGTGAAATGCGATGCAGAGACTGAGGGAAAGGAGATGCTGTGACTATGGGAAATGGGAAGCAGTGAGTGTGGGAAATTGAATGCAGTGCCTGTGAGATACGGGAAACAGTGACTAATGGAAATGGGATGCAGTGACTGAGAGAAATGGGATGCAGTGACTGAGTGAAATGGGATGCAGTGACTGAGTGAAATGGGAAGCACTGATTGAGTGAAATGCGATGCAGTGACTGAGTGAAATGAGATGCCTTGTTTGATGGAAATATGATGTAGTAACTGACGGAAATGGGCCGCAGTGCCCGAGTGAAATGGGCCGCAGTGCCAGAGTGAAATGGGCCGCAGTGCCCGAGTGAAATGGGCCGCAGTGCCCGAGTGAAATGGGCCGCAGTGCCCGAGTGAAATGAGCCACAGTGCCCGAGTGAAATGGGATGCCGTGCCTGAGGGTAATGGAATGCAGTACCTGAGTGAAATGTGATGCCGTGACTATGGGGAATAGGGTGTGGTGACTGATGGAAATTGATTCACCGTCTCATTTGAATAGGATTCGCTGTCTCCGTTAAATGTGATGCAGTGGCTGAGTGAAATGGGATGCAGTGGCTGAGATAAATGGGATGCAGTGACTGAGGGAAATGGGATGCAGTGACTGACTGAAATGGGATGCAGTGACTGTGGGGAATTGGGTGCGGTGACTGAGTGAAATTGGATGCAATGACTGTGGGAAATGGGATGTAGTGACTGAGAGAAATGGGATGCTGTGACTGAGTGAAATGGGATGCAGTGACCGTGGGAAATGGGATGCAGTGTCTGAGTGAAATGGGATGCAGTGTCTGAGTGAAATGGGATACTGTGACTGAGGGAAATGGGATGCAGTGACTGAGTGAAATGGGATGCAGTGACTGAGTGAACTGGGATGCAGTACCTGACGGAACTTGAATGCAGCGTCAGTTGAGAAACGGGATGCAATGACGAGTGAAATGGGATGCAGCGACTGCGTGAAATGGGATGCAGCGAATGAGTGAAGTGAGATGCAGTGACTGATGGAAAGGAGATGCAGTGACTGAGTGAAATGTGATGCAGTGACTGAGTGAAATGTGATGCCGTGACTGTGTGAAATGTGATGCAGTGACTGTGTGAAATGTGATGCAGTGACTGTGTGAAATGTGATGCAGTGTCTGAGGGAAATGGGGTGCAGTGACTGAGGGAAATGGGGTGCAGTGACTGAGGGAAACGGGGTGCAGTGACTGAGTGAAATGGGATGCAGTGGCTGAGTGAAACGGGATGCAGTGGCTGAGTGAAACGGGATGCAGTGGCTGAGTGAAACGGGATGCAGTGGCTGAGTGAAACGGGATGCAGTGGCTGAGTGAAACGAGATGCTGTGCCTCAGTGGAATGGGTCGCAGTGAATTTGTGAAATGGGATGCAGTGACTGAGGGGAATGTGATGCAGTGACTGAGGGGAATGGGATGCAGTGACTGAGGGGAATGGGATGCAGTGGCTGAGATAAATGGGATGCAGTGACTGAGGAAACGGAATACCGTGACTGAGGGTAATGGGTTGCAGTGGCTGTGTGAAATGGTATTCCGTGTCTCTGTGAAATGGGATGCGGTGAGTGTGTGGAATGGCATGCAGTGACTGAATGAAATGGGCTGCAGTGACTCAGGGAAAAGAGATGCAGTGACTGTGGGAAATGGGACGCACTGACTGAGTGAAATGGGACGCAGTGGCTGAGGGGAATGGGACGCAGTGGCTGAGGGGAATGGGACGCAGTGGCTGAGGGGAATGGGACGCAGTGGCTGAGGGGAATGGGATGCCGTGGCTGAGGGGAATGGGAAGCAGTGGCTGAGGGGAATGGGAAGCAGTGGCTGAGGGGAATGGGATGCAGTGGCTGAGGGGAATGGGATGCAGTGGCTGAGGGGAATGGGATGCAGTGGCTGAGGGGAATGGGAGGCAGTGGCTGAGGGGAATGGGATGCAGTGGCTGAGGGGAATGGGATGCAGTGGCTGAGGGGAATGGGCCGCAGTGCCCGAGTGAAATGGGATGCCGTGCCTGAGGGTAATGGAAAGCAGTACCTGAGTGAAATGTGATGCCGTGACTGTGGGGAATAGGGTGTGGTGAATGATGGAAATTGATTCACCGTCTCATTTGAATAGGATTCGCTGTCACCGTTAAATGTGATGCAGTGACTGAGTGATAATGGGATGCAGTGACTAATGGAAATGTGATGCAGTGACTGAGGGAAATGAGATGCAGTGACTGAGGGAAATGGGAGGCTGTGACTGAGGGAAATGGGATGCAGTGACTATGGGAAATGGGATGCTGTGACTGAGGGTAATGGGATGCTGTGACTGAGGGTAATGGGATGCTGTGACTGAGTGAAGTGGGATGCAGTGACTGAGGGAAATTGGATGCAGTGACTGAGGGAAATGGAATGCAGTGACTGACTGCAATGGAATGCAGTGACTGACTGAAGTGGGAGGCAGTGACTGAATGAAGTGGGAGGCAGTGACTGAGTGAAATGTGGTGCAGTGACTGCGTGAAATGTGGTGCAGTGATTGAGTGAAATGTGGTGCAGTGACTGAGTGAAATGGGTTGCAGTGACTGTGGGAAATGGATTGCAGTGACTGTGGGAAATGGGATGCAGTGACTGAGTGAAAAGGGATGCAGTGACTGAGTGAAAAGGGATGTAGTGACTGAGTGAAAAGGGATGTAGTGACTGAGTGAAAAGGGATGTAGTGACTGAGTGAATTGGGATGCAGTGACTGAGTGAATTGGGATGCAGTGACTGAGTGAATTGGGATGCAGTGACTGAGTGAATTGGGATGCAGTGACATTCGGAAATGGGATGCCTTGACTGACAGAAATGGGATGCCGTGACTGACGGAAATGTGATGCAGTGACTGATGGAAATAGATGCAGTGACTGAGGGAAATGGGATGCAGTGACTGAGGGAAATGGGATGCAGTGACTGAGGGAAATGGATGCAGTGACTGAGGGAAATTGGATGCAGTGACTGAGTGAAATGGGATGCAGTGACTGTGGGAAATGGGATGCAATGACTGAGTGAATTGGGATGCAGTGACACACGGAAATGGGATGCCTTGACTGACAGAAATGGGATGCAGTGATTGACGGAAATGTGATGCAGTGACTGATGGAAATGGGATGCAGTGACTGAGGGAAATGGGATGCAGTGACTGAGGGAAATGAGATGCAATGTCTGAGTGAAATGGGATGCAGTGATTGTGTGAAATGGGACACAGTGACTGAGGGAAATGGGATGCAATGACTGAGGGAAATGGGATGCAGTGACTGAGTGAAATGGGATGCAGTGACTCAGGGAAATGGGATGCAGTGACTCAGGGAAATGGGATGCAGTGATTGAGTGAAATGGGATGCAGTGATTGAGTGAAATGGGATGCAGTGACTGATGCAAATGGGATACATTGACTGAGGGAAATGGGTTGCAGTGACTGAGGGAAATGGGATGCAGTGACTGAGGGAAATGGGATGCAGTGACTGAGGGAAATGAGATGCACTGATTGTGTGAAATGGAATGCAGTGACTGTGTGAAATGGGGCGCAGTGACTCAGTGAAATGTGATTCAGTCACTTAGTGAAATGTGATTCTGTCACTGAGTGAAATATGATGCACTCACTGAGTGTACTGTCATTCAGTCACTGAGTCAACTGTGATTCAGTCACTGTGTGAACTGTGATGCAGTCACTGAGTGAAATAGGATGCAGTGGCTGAGTGAAATAGGATGCAGTGGCTGAGTGAAATGGGATGCAGTGACTGAGTGAAATGGGATGCAGTGACTGAGTGACATGGGATGCAGTGACTGAGTGAAATAGGATGCAGTCACTGAGTGAAATGGGATGCAGTCACTGAGGGAAATGACATGCAGTGTCTGAGGGTAATGACATGCAGTGACTGAGGGTCATGAGACGCAATGACTGAGTGAAATGCGATGCAGTTACTGAGTGAAATGCGATGCAGTGACTGAGGGAAAGGAGATGCAGTGATTTTGGGAAATGGGTTGCAGTGAGTGTGGGAAATGGGTTGCAGTGAGTGTGCGAAATGGGTTGCAGTGATTGAGGGAAATGGGATGCAGTGCCCGAGTGAAATGGGCTTCAGTGCCCGAGTGAAATGCGCTTCAGTGCCCGAGTGAAATGGGCTTCAGTGCCCGAGTGAAATGGGATGCAGTGACGGAGTGAAATGGGATGCCGTGCCCGAGTGAAATGGGATGCCGTGCCCGAGTCAAATGGGATGCCGTGCCTGAGGGTAATGGGATGCAGTGACTGAGTGAAATGGGATGCAGTGCCTCAGTGAAATGGGATGCAGTGCCTGAGTGAAATGTGATGCCGTGACTGTGAGGAATAGGGTGTGGTGACTGATGGAAATTGATTCACCATCTCATTTGAATAGGATTCACTGTCTCCGTTAAATGTGATGCTGTGACTGAGGGAAATGTGATGCTGTGACTGAGGGAAATGTGATTCTGTGACTGAGGGAAATGTGATTCTGTGACTGAGTGAAATGTGATGCAGTGACTGAGGGAAAGGAGATGCAGTGACTGCGGGAAATGGGTTGCAGTGACTGTGAGAAAAGGGAGGCAGTGACTGAGTGAAAAGGGAGGCAGTGACTGAGTGAAAAGGGATGCAGTGACTTAGGGACATGGGATGCAGTGACTCAGGGAAATGGGATGCAGTGACTCAGGGAAATGGGATGCAGTAACTCAGGGAAATGGGATGCAGTAACTCAGGGAAATGGGATGCAGTGACACAGGGAAATGGGATGCAGTGATTGAGTGAAATGGGGTACATTGACTGAGGGAAATGGGATGCAGTGACTGAGGGAAATGGGATGCAGTGACTGAGGGAAATGAGATGCACTGATTGTGTGAAATGGAATGCACTGATTGTGTGAAATGGGATGCAGTGACTGTGTGAAATGGGACGCAGTGACTCAGTGAAATGTGATTCAGTCACTTAGTGAAATGTGATTCCGTCACTGAGTGAAATATGATGCACTCACTGAGTGTACTGTCATTCAGTCACTGAGTCAACTGTGATTCAGTCACTGAGTGAACTGTGATGCAGTCACTGAGTGAAATAGGATGCAGTGGCTGAGTGAAATGGGATGCAGTGACTGAGTGAAATGAGATGCAGTGACTGAGTGAAATGTGATGCAGTGACTGAGTGAAATGTGATGCAGTGACTCAGGGAAATGGGATGCAGTGACACAGGGAAATGGGATGCAGTGACTCAGGGAAATGGGATGCAGTGACTGAGTGAAATGGGATGCAGTGACTGAGTGAAATGTGATGCAGTCACTGAATGAAATGGAATGCACTGATTGTGTGAAATGGGATGCACTGATTGTGTGAAATGGGATGCAGTGACTGTGTGAAATGGCATGCAGTGACTGTGTGAAATGGGATGCAGTGACTGTGTGAAATGGGATGCAGTGACTGAGGGAAAAGGGATGCAGTGACTGAGGGAAAAGGGATGCAGTGACTGACTGAAATGAGATGCAGTGACTGAGTGAAATGAGATGCAGTGACTGAGTGAAATGAGATGCAGTGACTGAGGGAAATGGGATGCAGTGACTGAGGGAAATGGGATGCAGTGACTGAGTGAAATGGGATGCAGTGACTGAGTGAAATGGGATGCAGTGACTGAGGGAAAAGGGATGCAGTGACTGAGGGAAAAGGGATGCAGTGACTCAGTGAAATGAGATGCAGTGACTGAGTGAAATGAGGTGCAGTGACTGAGTGAAATGAGATGCAGTGACTGAGGGAAATGGGATGCAGTGACTGAGGGAAATGGGATGCAGTGACTGAGGGAAAAGGGATGCAGTGACTGAGTGAAATGGGATGCAGTGACTGAGGGAAAAGGGATGCAGTGACTGAGGGAAAAGGGATGCACTGACTGAGTGAAATGAGATGCAGTGACTGAGTGAAATGAGATGCAGTGACTGAGTGAAATGAGATGCAGTGACTGAGTGAAATGTGATGCAGTCACTGAATGAAATGGAATGCACTGATTGTGTGAAATGGGATGCACTGATTGTGTGAAATGGGATGCAGTGACTGTGTGAAATGGGATGCAGTGACTGTGTGAAATGGGATGCAGTGACTGAGGGAAAAGGGATGCAGTGACTGAGGGAACAGGGATGCAGTGACTGAGTGAAATGAGATGCAGTGACTGAGTGAAATGAGATGCAGTGACTGAGGGAAATGGGATGCAGTGACTGAGGGAAATGGGATGCAGTGACTGAGTGAAATGGGATGCAGTGACTGAGGGAAAAGGGATTCAGTGACTGAGGGAAAAGGGATGCAGTGACTGAGTGAAATGAGATGCAGTGACTGAGTGAAATGAGATGCAGTGACTGAGGGAAATGGGATGCAGTGACTGAGGGAAAATGGGTTGCAATGACTGATGGAAATGGGATACAGTGACTGATGGAAATGGGATGCAGTGACTGTGGGAAATGGGATGCAGTGACTGAGTGACATGAGCTGCAGTGACAGAGGTACTGAGAAGGAGTTTCTGAGTTAATAGGGAATCAGTGCCCGAGCGGGCATGGGGTGCAGTGACTGAGGGAAATGGGATACAGTGCCTGAGGGACATGGGGTGCAGTGCCTGAGGGACATGGGATGCAGTGACACACGGACATGGGATGCAGTGACATACAGACATGGGATGCAGTGACACACGGACATGGTTTGCAGTGACTGAGGGAATTATTATGCAGTGACTGCGTGAAATGGGATGCAGTGACTGAGTGAAATGTGATGCAGTGACTGATGGAAATTGGATGCAGTGACAGAGTGGCATGAGCTGCAGTGTCTGATGGAAATGTGATGCAGTCGCTGAGGGAAATGGGATGCAGTGAGTGTGGGAAATTGAATGCAGCGTCTGTGAGATAAGGGAAACAGTGAGTGATGGAAATGGGATGCACTGACTGTGTTGAAGGTGATGCAGTGACTGAGGGAAATGGGATGCAGTGACTGAGGGAAATGGGATGCAGTGACTGAGGGAAATGGGATGCAGTGACTGAGTGAAATGGGATGCAGTGACTGAGGGAAATGGGATGCAGTGACTGAGTGACATGTGCTGCAGTGTCTGATGGAAATTTGATGCAGTACCTGATGGAAATGGGAAGGAGTGACTGATGTACTGGGAAGGAGTGACTGAGTTCATTGGGATGCAGTGCCCGAGCGGACTTGGGGTGCAGTGACTGAGGGAAATGGGATGCAGTGATTGAGTGAAATGAGATACAGTGACTGAGGGAAATGGGATGCAGTGAGTGAGGGACATGGGATGCAGTGACTGAGGGACATGGGAAGCATTGAGTGAGTGAAATGCGATGCAGAGACTGAGGGAAAGGAGATGCTGTGACTATGGGAAATGGGAAGCAGTGAGTGTGGGAAATTGAATGCAGTGCCTGTGAGATACGGGAAACAGTGACTAATGGAAATGGGATGCAGTGACTGAGAGAAATGGGATGCAGTGACTGAGTGAAATGGGATGCAGTGACTGAGTGAAATGGGAAGCACTGATTGAGTGAAATGCGATGCAGTGACTGAGTGAAATGAGATGCCTTGTTTGATGGAAATATGATGTAGTAACTGACGGAAATGGGCCGCAGTGCCCGAGTGAAATGGGCCGCAGTGCCAGAGTGAAATGGGCCGCAGTGCCCGAGTGAAATGGGCCGCAGTGCCCGAGTGAAATGGGCCGCAGTGCCCGAGTGAAATGAGCCACAGTGCCCGAGTGAAATGGGATGCCGTGCCTGAGGGTAATGGAATGCAGTACCTGAGTGAAATGTGATGCCGTGACTATGGGGAATAGGGTGTGGTGACTGATGGAAATTGATTCACCGTCTCATTTGAATAGGATTCGCTGTCTCCGTTAAATGTGATGCAGTGGCTGAGTGAAATGGGATGCAGTGGCTGAGATAAATGGGATGCAGTGACTGAGGGAAATGGGATGCAGTGACTGACTGAAATGGGATGCAGTGACTGTGGGGAATTGGGTGCGGTGACTGAGTGAAATTGGATGCAATGACTGTGGGAAATGGGATGTAGTGACTGAGAGAAATGGGATGCTGTGACTGAGTGAAATGGGATGCAGTGACCGTGGGAAATGGGATGCAGTGTCTGAGTGAAATGGGATGCAGTGTCTGAGTGAAATGGGATACTGTGACTGAGGGAAATGGGATGCAGTGACTGAGTGAAATGGGATGCAGTGACTGAGTGAACTGGGATGCAGTACCTGACGGAACTTGAATGCAGCGTCAGTTGAGAAACGGGATGCAATGACGAGTGAAATGGGATGCAGCGACTGCGTGAAATGGGATGCAGCGAATGAGTGAAGTGAGATGCAGTGACTGATGGAAAGGAGATGCAGTGACTGAGTGAAATGTGATGCAGTGACTGAGTGAAATGTGATGCCGTGACTGTGTGAAATGTGATGCAGTGACTGTGTGAAATGTGATGCAGTGACTGTGTGAAATGTGATGCAGTGACTGTGTGAAATGTGATGCAGTGTCTGAGGGAAATGGGGTGCAGTGACTGAGGGAAATGGGGTGCAGTGACTGAGGGAAACGGGGTGCAGTGACTGAGTGAAATGGGATGCAGTGGCTGAGTGAAACGGGATGCAGTGGCTGAGTGAAACGGGATGCAGTGGCTGAGTGAAACGGGATGCAGTGGCTGAGTGAAACGAGATGCTGTGCCTCAGTGGAATGGGTCGCAGTGAATTTGTGAAATGGGATGCAGTGACTGAGTGAAATGTGATGCAGTGACTGAGGGGAATGGGATGCAGTGACTGAGGGGAATGGGATGCAGTGGCTGAGATAAATGGGATGCAGTGACTGAGGAAACGGAATACCGTGACTGAGGGTAATGGGTTGCAGTGGCTGTGTGAAATGGTATTCCGTGTCTCTGTGAAATGGGATGCGGTGAGTGTGTGGAATGGCATGCAGTGACTGAATGAAATGGGCTGCAGTGACTCAGGGAAAAGAGATGCAGTGACTGTGGGAAATGGGACGCACTGACTGAGTGAAATGGGACGCAGTGGCTGAGGGGAATGGGACGCAGTGGCTGAGGGGAATGGGACGCAGTGGCTGAGGGGAATGGGACGCAGTGGCTGACGGGAATGGGATGCCGTGGCTGAGGGGAATGGGAAGCAGTGGCTGAGGGGAATGGGAAGCAGTGGCTGAGGGGAATGGGATGCAGTGGCTGAGGGGAATGGGATGCAGTGGCTGAGGGGAATGGGATGCAGTGGCTGAGGGGAATGGGAGGCAGTGTCTGAGGGGAATGGGATGCAGTGGCTGAGGGGAATGGGATGCAGTGGCCGAGGGGAATGGGATGCAGTGGCTGAGGGGAATGGGCCGCAGTGCCCGAGTGAAATGGGATGCCGTGCCTGAGGGTAATGGAAAGCAGTACCTGAGTGAAATGTGATGCCGTGACTGTGGGGAATAGGGTGTGGTGAATGATGGAAATTGATTCACCGTCTCATTTGAATAGGATTCGCTGTCACCGTTAAATGTGATGCAGTGACTGAGTGATAATGGGATGCAGTGACTAATGGAAATGTGATGCAGTGACTGAGGGAAATGAGATGCAGTGACTGAGGGAAATGGGAGGCTGTGACTGAGGGAAATGGGATGCAGTGACTATGGGAAATGGGATGCTGTGACTGAGGGTAATGGGATGCTGTGACTGAGGGTAATGGGATGCTGTGACTGAGTGAAGTGGGATGCAGTGACTGAGGGAAATTGGATGCAGTGACTGAGGGAAATGGAATGCAGTGACTGACTGCAATGGAATGCAGTGACTGACTGAAGTGGGAGGCAGTGACTGAATGAAGTGGGAGGCAGTGACTGAGTGAAATGTGGTGCAGTGACTGCGTGAAATGTGGTGCAGTGATTGAGTGAAATGTGGTGCAGTGACTGAGTGAAATGGGTTGCAGTGACTGTGGGAAATGGATTGCAGTGACTGTGGGAAATGGGATGCAGTGACTGAGTGAAAAGGGATGCAGTGACTGAGTGAAAAGGGATGTAGTGACTGAGTGAAAAGGGATGTAGTGACTGAGTGAAAAGGGATGTAGTGACTGAGTGAATTGGGATGCAGTGACTGAGTGAATTGGGATGCAGTGACTGAGTGAATTGGGATGCAGTGACTGAGTGAATTGGGATGCAGTGACATTCGGAAATGGGATGCCTTGACTGACAGAAATGGGATGCCGTGACTGACGGAAATGTGATGCAGTGACTGATGGAAATAGATGCAGTGACTGAGGGAAATGGGATGCAGTGACTGAGGGAAATGGGATGCAGTGACTGAGGGAAATGGATGCAGTGACTGAGGGAAATTGGATGCAGTGACTGAGTGAAATGGGATGCAGTGACTGTGGGAAATGGGATGCAATGACTGAGTGAATTGGGATGCAGTGACACACGGAAATGGGATGCCTTGACTGACAGAAATGGGATGCAGTGATTGACGGAAATGTGATGCAGTGACTGATGGAAATGGGATGCAGTGACTGAGGGAAATGGGATGCAGTGACTGAGGGAAATGAGATGCAATGTCTGAGTGAAATGGGATGCAGTGATTGTGTGAAATGGGACACAGTGACTGAGGGAAATGGGATGCAATGACTGAGGGAAATGGGATGCAGTGACTGAGTGAAATGGGATGCAGTGACTCAGGGAAATGGGATGCAGTGACTCAGGGAAATGGGATGCAGTGATTGAGTGAAATGGGATGCAGTGATTGAGTGAAATGGGATGCAGTGACTGATGCAAATGGGATACATTGACTGAGGGAAATGGGATGCAGTGACTGAGGGAAATGAGATGCAATGTCTGAGTGAAATGGGATGCAGTGATTGTGTGAAATGGGACACAGTGACTGAGGGAAATGGGATGCAATGACTGAGGGAAATGGGATGCAGTGACTGAGTGAAATGGGATGCAGTGACTCAGGGAAATGGGATCCAGTGACTCAGGGAAATGGGATGCAGTGATTGAGTGAAATGGGATGCAGTGATTGAGTGAAATGGGATGCAGTGACTGATGCAAATGGGATACATTGACTGAGGGAAAAGGGTTGCAGTGACTGAGGGAAATGGGTTGCAGTGACTGAGGGAAATGGGATGCAGTGACTGAGGGAAATGGGATGCAGTGACTGAGGGAAATGAGATGCACTGATTGTGTGAAATGGAATGCAGTGACTGTGTGAAATGGGACGCAGTGACTGTGTGAAATGGGATGCAGTGACTGTGTGAAATGGGATGCAGTGACTGAGGGAAAAGGGATGCAGTGACTGAGGGAAAAGGGATGCAGTGACTGAGTGAAATGAGATGCAGTGACTGAGTGAAATGAGATGCAGTGACTGAGGGAAATGGGATGCAGTGACTGAGGGAAATGGGATGCAGTGACTGAGTGAAATGGGATGCCGTGACTGAGGGAAAAGGGATTCAGTGACTGAGGGAAAAGGGATGCAGTGACTGAGTGAAATGAGATGCAGTGACTGAGTGAAATGAGATGCAGTGACTGAGTGAAATGAGATGCAGTGACTGAGGGAAATGGGATGCAGTGACTGAGGGAAAATGGGTTGCAATGACTGATGGAAATGGGATACAGTGACTGATGGAAATGGGATGCAGTGACTGTGGGAAATGGGATGCAGTGACTGAGTGACATGAGCTGCAGTGACAGAGGTACTGAGAAGGAGTTTCTGAGTTAATCGGGAACCAGTGCCCGAGCGGGCATGGGGTGCAGTGACTGAGGGAAATGGGATACAGTGCCTGAGGGACATGGGATGCAGTGACTGAGGGACATGGGATGCAGTGACTGAGGGACATGGGATACAGTGACTGAGGGACATGGGATGCAGTGACTGATGAAAATTGGATGCAGTGACAGAGTGGCATGAGCTGCAGTGTCTGATGGAACTGTGATGCAGTCGCTGAGGGAAATTGAATGCAGCGTCTGTGAGATAAGGGAAACAGTGAGTGATGGAAATGGGATGCACTGACTGTGTTGAAGGTGATGCAGTGACTGAATGAAATGTTATGTAGTGACTGCGTGAAATGGGATGCAGTGACTGGTGAAGGAGATGCAGTGACTGAGGGAAATGGGATGCAGTGACTGAGGGAAATGGGATGCAGTGACTGAGGGAAATGTGATGCAGTGACTGAGTGAAATGGGATGCAGTGACTGAGGGAAATGGGATGCAGTGACTGAGTGACATGTGCTGCAGTGTCTGATGGAAATTTGATGCAGTACCTGATGGAAATGGGAAGGAGTGACTGATGTACTGGGAAGGAGTGACTGAGTTCATGGGGATGCAGTGCCCGAGCGGACTTGGGGTGCAGTGACTGAGGGAAATGGGATGCAGTGATTGAGTGAAATGGGATGCAGTGACTGAGGGAAATGGGATGCAGTGACTGAGGGAAATGAGAAGCAGTGACTGAGTGAAATGGGATGCAGTGACTGAGTGAAATGGGATGCAGTGACTGAGTGAAATGGGATGCAGTGACTGAGGGAAATGGGATGCAGTGACTGAGGGAAATGGGATGCAGTGACTGCGGGAAATGGGATGCAGTGACTGAGGGAAATGGGATGCAGTGACTGAGGGAAATGAGATGCAATGTCTGAGTGAAATGGGATGCAGTGATTGTGTGAAATGGGACACTGACTGAGGGAAATGGGATGCAGTGACTGAGGGAAATGGGATGCAGTGACTGAGTGAAATGGGATGCAGTGACTCAGGGAAATGGGATGCAGTGACTGAGTGACATGAGCTGCAGTGACAGAGGTACTGAGAAGGAGTTTCTGAGTTAATAGGGAATCAGTGCCCGAGCGGGCATATGGTGCAGTGACTGAGGGAAATGGGATACAGTGCCTGAGGGACATGGGATGCAGTGCCTGAGGGACATGGGATGCAGTGACTGAGGGACATGGGATGCAGTGACACACGGACATGGGATGCAGTGACATACAGACATGGGATGCAGTGACACACGGACATGGTATGCATTGACTGAGGGAATTATTATGCAGTGACTGCGTGAAATGGGATGCAGTGACTGAGTGAAATGTGATGCAGTGACTGATGGAAATTGGATGCAGTGACAGAGTGGCATGAGCTGCAGTGTCTGATGGAAATGTGATGCAGTCGCTGAGGGAAATGGGATGCAGTGAGTGTGGGAAATTGAATGCAGCGTCTGTGAGATAAGGGAAACAGTGAGTGATGGAAATGGGATGCACTGACTGTGTTGAAGGTGATGCAGTGACTGAATGAAATGTTATGTAGTGACTGCGTGAAATGGGATGCAGTGACTGTGGTGAAGGAGATGCAGTGACTGAGGGAAATGGGATGCAGTGACTGAGGGAAATGGGATGCAGTGACTGAGTGAAATGGGATGCAGTGACTGAGGGAAATGGGATGCAGTGACTGAGTGACATGTGCTGCAGTGTCTGATGGAAATTTGATGCAGTACCTGATGGAAATGGGAAGGAGTGACTGATGTACTGGGAAGGAGTGACTGAGTTCATGGGGATGTAGTGCCCGAGCGGACTTGGGGTGCAGTGACTGAGGGAAATGGGATGCAGTGATTGAGTGAAATGAGATACAGTGACTGAGGGAAATGGGATGCAGTGAGTGAGGGACATGGGATGCAGTAACTGAGGGACATGGGAAGCATTGAGTGAGTGAAATGCGATGCAGAGACTGAGGGAAAGGAGATGCTGTGACTATGGGAAATGGGAAGCAGTGAGTGTGGGAAATTGAATGCAGTGCCTGTGAGATACGGGAAACAGTGACTAATGGAAATGGGATGCAGTGACTGAGAGAAATGGGATGCAGTGACTGAGTGAAATGGGATGCAGTGACTGAGTGAAATGGGAAGCACTGATTGAGTGAAATGCGATGCAGTGACTGAGTGAAATGAGATGCCTTGTTTGATGGAAATATGATGTAGTAACTGACGGAAATGGGCCGCAGTGCCCGAGTGAAATGGGCCGCAGTGCCCGAGTGAAATGGGCCGCAGTGCCCGAGTGAAATGGGCCGCAGTGCCCGAGTGAAATGGGCCGCAGTGCCCGAGTGAAATGAGCCACAGTGCCCGAGTGAAATGGGATGCCGTGCCTGAGGGTAATGGAATGCAGTACCTGAGTGAAATGTGATGCCGTGACTATGGGGAATAGGGTGTGGTGACTGATGGAAATTGATTCACCGTCTCATTTGAATAGGATTCGCTGTCTCCGTTAAATGTGATGCAGTGACTGAGTGATAATGGGATGCAGTGACTAATGGAAATGGGATGCAGTGACTGAGGGAAATGGGATGCAGTGACTGAGGGAAATGGGATGCAGTGACTGAGTGAAATGGGATGCAGTGACTCAGGGAAATGGGATGCAGTGATTGAGTGAAATGGGATACATTGACTGAGGGATAATAAAATGTGAGGCTGGATGAACACAGCAGGCCAAGCAGCATCTCAGGAGCACAAAAGCTGACGTTTCGGGCCTGGACCCTTCATCAGAGAGGGGGATGGGGGGAGGGAACTGGAATACATAGGGAGAGAGGGGGAGGCGGACCGAAGATGGAGAGTAAAGAAGATAGGTGGAGAGGGTGTAGGTGGGGAGGTAGGGAGGGGAGAGGTCAGTCCAGGGAAGACGGACAGGTCAAGGAGGTGGGATGAGTTTAGTAGGTAGCTGGGGGTGCGGCTTGGGGTGGGAGGAAGGGATGGGTGAGAGGAAGAACCGGTTAGGGAGGCAGAGACAGGTTGGACTGGTTTTGGGATGCAGTGGGTGGGGGGGAAGAGCTGGGCTGGTTGTGTGGTGCAGTGGGGGGAGGGGATGAACTGGGCTGGTTTAGGGATGCAGTAGCGGAAGGGGAGATTTTGAAACTGGTGAAGTCCACATTGATACCATATGGCTGCAGGGTTCCCAGGCGGAATATGAGTTGCTGTTCCTGCAACCTTCGGGTGGCATCATTGTGGCAGTGCAGGAGGCCCATGATGGACATGTCATCAAGAGAATGGGAGGGGGAGTGGAAATGGTTTGCGTCTGGGAGGTGCAGTTGTTTGTTGCGAACTGAGCGGAGGTGTTCTGCAAAGCGGTCCCCAAGCCTCCGCTTGGTTTCCCCAATGTAGAGGAAGCCGCACCGGGTACAGTGGATGCAATATACCACATTGGCAGATGTGCAGGTGAACCTCTGCTTAATGTGGAATGTCATCTTGGGGCCTGGGATGGGGGTGAGGGAGGAGGTGTGGGGACAAGTGTAGCATTTCCTGCGGTTGCAGGGGAAGGTGCCGGGTGTGGTGGGGTTGGAGGGCAGTGTGGAGCGAACAAGGGAGTCACGGAGAGAGTGGTCTCTCCGGAAAGCAGACAGGGGAGGGGATGGAAAAATGTCTTGGGTGGTGGGGTCGGATTGTAAATGGCGGAAGTGTCGGAGGATAATGCGTTGTATCCGGAGGTTGGTAGGGTGGTGTGTGAGAACGAGGGGGATCCTCTTGGGGCGGTTGTGGCGGGGGCGGGGTGTGAGGGATGTGTCGCGGGAAATGCGGGAGACGCGGTCAAGGGCGTTAAACCAGCCCAGTTCATCCCCTCCCCCCACTGCACCACACAACCAGCCCAGCTCTTCCCCCCCACCCACTGCATCCCAAAACCAGTCCAACCTGTCTCTGCCTCCCTAACCGGTTCTTCCTCTCACCCATCCCTTCCTCCCAACCCGAGCCGCGCCCCCATCTACCTACTAACCTCATCCCACCTCCTTGACCTGTCCGTCTTCCCTGGACTGACCTCTCCCCTCCCTACCTCCCCACCTCCACCCTCTCCACCTATCTTCTTTACTCTCCATCTTCGGTCCGCCTCCCCCTCTCTCCCTATTTATTCCAGTTCCCTCCCCCCATCCCCCTCTCTGATGAAGGGTCCAGGCCCGAAACGTCAGCTTTTGTGCTCCTGAGATGCTGCTTGGCCTGCTGTGTTCATCCAGCCTCACATTTTATTATCTTGGAATCTCCAGCATCTGCAGTTCCCATTATCTCTGATACATTGACTGAGTGAAATGGGTTGCAGTGACTGAGGGAAATGGGATGCAGTGACTGAGGGAAATGAGATGCAGTGACTGAGTGAAATGGGATGCAGTGACTGAGTGAAATGAGATGCAGTGACTGAGGGAAATGGGATGCAGTGACTGAGGGAAATGGGATGCAGTGACTGAGGGAAATGGGATGCAGTGACTGAGGGAAATGGGATGCAGTGACTGAGGGAAATGGGATGCAGTGACAGAGGGAAATGGGACGCAGTGACTGAGTGTAATGGGACGCAGTGACTGAGGGTAATGTGATGCCGTGACTGTGGGGAATATTGCGCGGTGACTGATGGAAATCGATTCGCTGTCTCAGTTGAATAGGATTCACTCTCTCCATTAAATGGGATGCAGTGACTGAGTGAAATGGGATGCAGTGACTGTGGGAAATGGGATGTAGTGACTGAGAGAAATGGGATGCAGTGACTGTGGGAAATGGGATTCAGTGACTGAGTGAAATGGGATGCAGTGTCTGAGGGAAATGGGATGCAGTGTCTGAGGGAAATGGGGTGCAGTGACTGAGGGAAATGGGGTGCAGTGACTGAGGGAAATGGGGTGCAGTGACTGAGGGAAATGGGGTGCAGTGACTGAGGGAAATGGGACGCAGTGACTGAGTGAAATGGGACGCAGTGACTGAGTGAAATGGGATGCAGTGACTGAGTGAAATGGGATGCAGTGACTGAGTGAAATGAGATGCAGTGACTGAGTGAAATGGGATGCAGTGACTGAGGGAAATGGGATGCAGTGACTGAGGGAAATGGGATGCAGTGACTGACTGAAATGGGATGCAGTGACAGAGTGAAATAGGATGCAGTGACTGACTGTAATGTGATGCCGTGACTGTGGGGAATTGGGTGCGGTGACTGAGTGAAATTGGATGCAATGACTGTGGGAAATGGGATGTAGTGACTGAGAGAAATGGAATGCTGTGACTGAGTGAAATGGGATGCAGTGACCGTGGGAAATGGGATGCAGTGTCTGAGTGAAATGGGATGCAGTGTCTGAGTGAAATGGGATGCAGTACCTGACGGAACTTGAATGCAGCGTCAGTTGAGAAACGGGATGCAATGACGAGTGAAATGGGATGCAGCGACTGCGTGAAATGGGATGCAGCGAATGAGTGAAGTGAGATGCAGTGACTGATGGAAAGGAGATGCAGTGACTGAGTGAAATGTGATGCAGTGACTGAGTGAAATGTGATGCCGTGACTGTGTGAAATGTGATGCAGTGACTGTGTGAAATGTGATGCAGTGACTGTGTGAAATGTGATGCAGTGACTGAGTGAAATGGGATGCAGTGTCTGAGGTAAATGGGGTGCAGTGACTGAGGGAAATGGGGTGCAGTGTCTGAGGGAAATGGGGTGCAGTGACTGAGTGAAATGGGATGCAGTGACTGAGTGAAATGGGATGCAGTGACTGAGGGAAATGGGATGCAGTGACTGACTGAAATGGGATGCAGTGACTGTGTGAAATGTGATGCAGTGACTGTGTGAAATGTGATGCAGTGACTGCGTGAAATGGGATGCAGTGACTGCGTGAAAATGGATGTAGTGACCGAAGGAAATAGTATGCAGTGACTGAGTGAAATAGGATGCCCTGACTGAGTGAAATAGGATGCCCTGACTGAGTGAAATAGGATGCCCTGACTGAGTGAAATAGGATGCCCTGACTGAGTGAAATAGGATGCCCTGACTGAGTGAAATGCGATGCAGTGACTGACGGAAATTGAATGCACTGACGGATGGAAATTGAATGCAGTGAGAGAGTGAAATTGGCTGCAATGACTGTGGGAAATGGGTTGTAGTGACTGAGAGAACTGGGATGCAGTGACTGAGTGAAATGGGATGCAGTGACTGAGTGAAATGGGATGCTGTGACTGAATGAAATGGGATGCTGTGACTGAGGGAAATGGGATGCAGTGACTGAGGGACTGGAGGTGCCGTGACTGAGGGAAAGGAGATGCAGTAACTGTGGGAAATGGGAGGTCGTGACTGACTGAAATGGGAGGTCGTGACTGACTGAATTTGGGAGGCAGTGACTGACTGAATTTGGGAGGCAGTGACTGAGTGAAATGGGATGCAGTGACTGATTGAAATATGAAGCAGTGACTGAGTGAAATGGGATGCCGTGACTGAATGAAATGGGATGCCGTGACTGAATGAAATGGGATGCAGTGACTGAGTGAAATGCATTGCAGTGACTGAGGGAAATGCGATGCAGTGACTGAGTGAAATAGGACGCAGTGACTGATTGAAAGGGGATGCACTGACTGAATGAAATGGGATGCCGTGACTGAATGAAATGGGATGCAGTGACTGAGTGAAATGCATTGCAGTGACTGAGGGAAATGCGATGCAGTGACTGAGTGAAATAGGACGCAGTGACTGATTGAAATGGGATGCCGTGACTGAATGAAATGGGATGCCGTGACTGAATGAAATGGGATGCAGTGACTGAATGAAATGGGATGCGGTGAATGTGGGAAATGGAATGTGGTGACTGTGGGGTATAGGGTGCTGTGACTGACGGAAATGGATGCCCTGTCTCAGTTGAATCGCATCCACTGTCTCAGTTAAAGGGGATGCAGTGAGTGAGTGAAATGGGATGCAGTGACTGTGGGAAATGGGATATAGTGACTGAGAGAAACGGCATGCAGTGACTGTGGGAAATGGGATTCAGTCACTGAGTGAAATGGGATGCAGTCACTCAGGGAAATGAAATGCAGGGACTGAGGGTAATGAGACGCAGTGACTGAATGAAATGGGATGCAGTGACTGAGTGAAATGCGATGCAGTGACTGAAGTAAAGGAGATGCAGTGACTTGGGGAAATGGGTTGCAGTGACTGTGGGAAATGGGTTGCAGTGACTTGGGGAAATGGGTTGCAGTGACTGAGGGAAATGGGTTGCAGTGACTGAGGGAAATGTGATTCTGTGACTGAGTGAAATGTGATGCAGTGACTGAGGGAAAGGAGATGCAGTGACTGTGGGAAATGGGTTGCACTGACTGTGAGAAAAGGGAGGCAGTGACTGAGTGAAAAGGGATGCAGTGACTGAGTGAAAAGGGATGTAGTGACTGAGTGAATTGGGATGCAGTGACTGAGTGAATTGGGATGCAGTGACTGAGTGAATTGGGATGCAGTGACTGACAGAAATGGGATGCAGTGACTGATGGAAATAGATGCAGTGACTGAGGGAAATGGGATGCAGTGACTGAGGAAAATGGGATGCAGTGTCTGAGTGAAATGGGATGCAGTGACTCAGGGAAATGGGATGCAGTGACACAGGGAAATGGGATGCAGTGACTGAGTGAAATGGGATGCAGTCACTGAATGAAATGGAATGCAGTGACAGAGTGAAATGAGATGCAGTGACTGAGGGAAATGAGATGCAGTGACACAGGGAAATGGGATGCAGTGATTGAGTGAAATGGGATGCAGTGACTGAGTGAAATGGGATGCAGTGACTGAGTGAAATGTGATGCAGTCACTGAATGAAATGGAATGCACTGATTGTGTGAAATGGGATGCACTGATTGTGTGAAATGGGATGCAGTGACTGTGTGAAATGGGATGCAGTGACTGTGTGAAATGGGATGCAGTGACTGAGGGAAAAGGGATGCAGTGACTGAGGGAAAAGGAATGCAGTGACTGAGTGAAATGAGATGCAGTGACTGAGTGAAATGGGATGCAGTGACTGAGGGAAAATGGGTTGCAATGACTGATGGAAATGGGATGCAGTGACTGTGGGAAATGGGATGCAGTGACTGAGTGACATGAGCTGCAGTGACAGAGGTACTGGGAAGGAGTTTCTGAGTTAATAGGGAATCAGTGCCCGAGCGGGCATGGGGTGCAGTGACTGAGGGAAATGGGATACAGTGCCTGACCGAAAAGGGACGCACTGACTGAGTGAAATGGGATGCAGTGACTGAGGGACATGGGATGCAGTGACTTAGGGACATGGGATGCAGTGACTCAGGGAAATGGGATACAGTGACTCAGGGAAATGGGATGCAGTGACTCAGGGAAATGGGATGCAGTGACACAGGGAAATGGGATGCAGTGATTGAGTGAAATGGGGTACATTGACTGAGGGAAATGGGTTGCAGTGACTGAGGGAAATGGGTTGCAGTGACTGAGGGAAATGAGATGCACTGATTGTGTGAAATGGAATGCACTGATTGTGTGAAATGGGACGCAGTGACTCAGTGAAATGTGATTCAGTCACTTAGTGAAATGTGATTCTGTCACTGAGTGAAATATGATGCACTCACTGAGTGTACTGTCATTCAGTCACTGAGTCAACTGTGATTCAGTCACTGAGTCAACTGTGATTCAGTCACTGAGTCAACTGTGATTCAGTCACTGAGTCACCTGTGATTCAGTCACTGAGTGAACTGTGATGCAGTGGCTGAGTGAAATAGAATGCAGTGAATGAGTGAAATGAGATGCAGTGACTCAGGGAAATGGGATGCAGTGACACAGGGAAAGGGGATGCAGTGACTCAGGGAAATGGGATGCAGTGACTCAGGGAAATGGGATGCAGTGACTGAGTGAAATGGGATGCAGTGACTGAGTGAAATGTGATGCAGTCACTGAATGAAATGGGATGCAGTGACTGTGTGAAATGGGATGCAGTGACTGTGTGAAATGGGATGCAGTGACTGAGGGAAATGAGATGCAGTGACTGAGTGAAATGGGATGCAGTGACTGAGGGAAAATGGGTTGCAATGACTGATGGAAATGGGATACAGTGACTGATGGAAATGGGATGCAGTGACTGTGGGAAATGGGATGCAGTGACTCAGCGAAATGGGATGCAGTGACTCAGGGAAATGGGATGCAGTGACTCAGGGAAATGGGATGCAGTAACTCAGGGAAATGGGATGCAGTGACTGTGTGAAATGGGATGCAGTGACTGTGTGAAATGGGATGCAGTGACTGAGGGAAATGAGATGCAGTGACTGAGTGAAATGGGATGCAGTGACTGAGGGAAAATGGGTTGCAATGACTGATGGAAATGGGATACAGTGACTGATGGAAATGGGATGCAGTGACTGTGGGAAATGGGATGCAGTGACTGAGTGACATGAGCTGCAGCGACAGAGGTACTGAGAAGGAGTTTCTGAGTTAATAGGGAATCAGTGCCCGAGCGGGCATGGGGTGCAGTGACTGAGTGAAATGGGATGCAGTGATTCAGGGACATGGGATGCAGTGACTTAGGGACATGGGATGCAGTGACTTAGGGACATGGGATGCAGTGACTCAGGGAAATGGGATGCAGTGACTCAGCGAAATGGGATGCAGTGACTCAGGGAAATGGGATGCAGTGACTCAGGGAAATGGGATGCAGTAACTCAGGGAAATGGGATGCAGTGACACAGGGAAATGGGATGCAGTGATTGAGTGAAATGGGGTACATTGACTGAGGGAAATGGGATGCAGTGACTGACGGAAATGGGATGCAGTGACTGAGGGAAATGAGATGCACTGATTGTGTGAAATGGAATGCACTGATTGTGTGAAATGGGATGCAGTGACTGTGTGAAATGGGACGCAGTGACTCAGTGAAATGTGATTCAGTCACTTAGTGAAATGTGATTCCGTCACTGAGTGAAATATGATGCACTCACTGAGTGTACTGTCATTCAGTCACTGAGTCAACTGTGATTCAGTCACTGAGTGAACTGTGATGCAGTCACTGAGTGAAATAGGATGCAGTGGCTGAGTGAAATGGGATGCAGTGACTGAGTGAAATTGGATGCAGTGACTGAGTGAAATGAGATGCAGTGACTGAGTGAAATGAGATGCAGTGACTGAGTGAAATGAGATGCAGTGACTGAGTGAAATGTGATGCAGTGACTGAGTGAAATGAGATGCAGTGACTGAGTGAAATGAGATGCAGTGACTCAGGGAAATGGGATGCAGTGACACAGGGAAATGGGATGCAGTGACTCAGGGAAATGGGATGCAGTGACTGAGTGAAATGTGATGCAGTCACTGAATGAAATGGAATGCACTGATTGTGTGAAATGGGATGCACTGATTGTGTGAAATGGGAGGCAGTGACTGTGTGAAATGGGATGCAGTGACTGTGTGAAATGGGATGCAGTGACTGTGTGAAATGGGATGCAGTGACTGAGGGAAAAGGGATGCAGTGACTGAGGGAAAAGGGATGCAGTGACTGAGTGAAATGAGATGCAGTGACTGAGTGAAATGAGATGCAGTGTCTGAGTGAAATGAGATGCAGTGACTGAGGGAAATGGGATGCAGTGACTGTGTGAAATGGGATGCAGTGACTGAGGGAAAAGGAATGCAGTGACTGAGGGAAAAGGGATGCAGTGACTGAGTGAAATGAGATGCAGTGACTGAGTGAAATGAGATGCAGTGACTGAGTGAAATGGGATGCAGTGACTGAGGGAAATGGGATGCAGTGACTGAGTGAAATGGGATGCAGTGACTGAGGGAAAAGGGATTCAGTGACTGAGGTAAAAGGGATGCAGTGAATGAGTGAAATGAGATGCAGTGACTGAGTGAAATGAGATGCAGTGACTGAGTGAAATGAGATGCAGTGACTGAGTGAAATGTGATGCAGTCACTGAATGAAATGGAATGCACTGATTGTGTGAAATGGGATGCACTGATTGTGTGAAATGGGATGCAGTGACTGTGGAAATGGGATGCAGTGACTGTGTGAAATGGGATGCAGTGACTGAGGGAAAAGGGATGCAGTGACTGAGGGAAAAGGGATGCAGTGACTGAGTGAAATGAGATGCAGTGACTGAGTGAAATTAGATGCAGTGACTGAGGGAAATTGGATGCAGTGACTGAGGGAAATGGGATGCAGTGACTGAGTGAAATGGGATGCAGTGACTGAGGGAAAATGGGTTGCAATGACTGATGGAAATGGGATACAGTGACTGATGGAAATGGGATGCAGTGACTGTGGGAAATGGGATGCAGTGACTGAGTGACATGAGCTGCAGTGACAGAGGTACTGAGAAGGAGTTTCTGAGTTAATAGGGAATCAGTGCCCGAGCGGGCATGGGGTGCAGTGACTGAGGGAAATGGGATACAGTGCCTGAGGGACATGGGATGCAGTGACTGAGGGACATGGGATGCAGTGACTGAGGGACATGGGATGCAGTGACACACGGACATGGGATGCAGTGACATACAGACATGGGATGCAGTGACACACGGACATGGTATGCAGTGACTGAGGGAATTATTATGCAGTGACTGCGTGAAATGGGATGCAGTGACTGAGTGAAATGTGATGCAGTGACTGATGGAAATTGGATGCAGTGACAGAGTGGCATGAGCTGCAGTGTCTGATGGAAATGTGATGCAGTCGCTGAGGGAAATGGGATGCAGTGAGTGTGGGAAATTGAATGCAGCGTCTGTGAGATAAGGGAAACAGTGAGTGATGGAAATGGGATGCACTGACTGTGTTGAAGGTGATGCAGTGACTGAATGAAATGTTATGTAGTGACTGCGTGAAATGGGATGCAGTGACTGTGGTGAAGGAGATGCAGTGACTGAGGGAAATGGGATGCAGTGACTGAGGGAAATGGGATGCAGTGACTGAGGGAAATGGGATGCAGTGACTGAGTGAAATGGGATGCAGTGACTGAGGGAAATGGGATGCAGTGACTGAGTGACATGTGCTGCAGTGTCTGATGGAAATTTGATGCAGTACCTGATGGAAATGGGAAGGAGTGACTGATGTACTGGGAAGGAGTGACTGAGTTCATGGGGATGCAGTGCCCGAGCGGACTTGGGGTGCAGTGACTGAGGGAAATGGGATGCAGTGATTGAGTGAAATGAGATACAGTGACTGAGGGAAATGGGATGCAGTGAGTGAGGGACATGGGATGCAGTAACTGAGGGTCATGGGAAGCATTGAGTGAGTGAAATGCGATGCAGAGACTGAGGGAAAGGAGATGCTGTGACTATGGTAAATGGGAAGCAGTGAGTGTGGGAAATTGAATGCAGTGCCTGTGAGATACGGGAAACAGTGACTAATGGAAATGGGATGCAGTGACTGAGTGAAATGAGATGCCTTGTTTGATGGAAATATGATGTAGTAACTGACGGAAATGGGCCGCAGTGCCCGAGTGAAATGGGCCGCAGTGCCCGAGTGAAATGGGCCGCAGTGCCCGAGTGAAATGGGCCGCAGTGCCCGAGTGAAATGGGCCGCAGTGCCCGAGTGAAATGAGCCACAGTGCCCGAGTGAAATGGGATGCCGTGCCTGAGGGTAATGGAATGCAGTACCTGAGTGAAATGTGATGCCGTGACTATGGGGAATAGGGTGTGGTGACTGATGGAAATTGATTCACCGTCTCATTTGAATAGGATTCGCTGTCTCCGTTAAATGTGATGCAGTGACTGAGTGATAATGGGATGCAGTGACTAATGGAAATGGGATGCAGTGACTGAGGGAAATGAGATTCAGTGACTGACGGAAATGAGATGCAGTGACTGTGGGGAAATGGGATGCCGTGACTGTGGGAAATGGGATGTTGTGACTGTGGGAAATGGGATGTTGTGACTGAGGGTAATGGGATGCTGTGACTGAGTGAAATGGGAAGCTGTGACTGAGTGAAATGGGATGCCATCCCTAAGTCAACGGGATGCAGTGACTGAGGGAAAGGAGATGTAGTGACTGAGGGAAAGGAGATGCAGTGACTGAGGGAAAGGAGATGCAGTGACTGAGGGAAAGGAGATGCAGTGACTGAGGGAAAGGAGATGCAGTGACTGAGGGAAAGAAGAGGGAGTGACTGACTGAAATGGGATGCAGTGACTTAACGAAATGAGATGCAGTGACTGAGCGAAATGTGATGCAGTGACTGAGTGAAATGGGCCGCAGTGCCCGAGTGAAATGGGCCGCAGTGCCCGAGTGAAATGGGCCACAGTGCCCGAGTGAAATGGGATGCAGTGCCTGAGTGAAATGTGATGCCGTGACTGTGGGGAATAGGGTGTGGTGACTGATGGAAATTGATTCACCATCTCATTTGAATCGGATTCACTGTCTCCGTTAAATGTGATGCTGTGACTGAGGGAAATGTGATGCTGTGACTGAGGGAAATGTGATTCTGTGACTGAGGGAAATGTGATTCTGTGACTGAGTGAAATGTGATGCAGTGACTGAGGGAAAAGGGATGCAGTGACTGAGTGAAATGGGATGCAGTGACTGAGTGAAATGAGATGCAGTGACTGAGGGAAATGAGATGCAGTGACTGAGGGAAATGAGATGCAGTGACTGAGGGAAATGGGATGCAGTGACTGAGGGAAATGGGATGCAGTGACTGAGTGAAATGGGATGCAGTGACTCAGGGAAATGGGATGCAATGACTCAGGGAAATGGGATGCAGTGATTGAGTGAAATGGGATACATTGACTGAGGGATAATAAAATGTGAGGCTGGATGAACACAGCAGGCCAAGCAGCATCTCAGGAGCACAAAAGCTGACGTTTCGGGCCTGGACCCTTCATCAGAGAGGGGGATGGGGGGAGGGAACTGGAATACATAGGGAGAGAGGGGGAGGCGGACCGAAGATGGAGAGTAAAGAAGATAGGTGGAGAGGGTGTAGGTGGGGAGGTAGGGAGGGGAGAGGTCAGTCCAGGGAAGACGGACAGGTCAAGGAGGTGGGATGAGTTTAGTAGGTAGCTGGGGGTGCGGCTTGGGGTGGGAGGAAGGGATGGGTGAGAGGAAGAACCGGTTAGGGAGGCAGAGACAGGTTGGACTGGTTTTGGGATGCAGTGGGTGGGGGGGAAGAGCTGGGCTGGTTGTGTGGTGCAGTGGGGGGAGGGGATGAACTGGGCTGGTTTAGGGATGCAGTAGCGGAAGGGGAGATTTTGAAACTGGTGAAGTCCACATTGATACCATATGGCTGCAGGGTTCCCAGGCGGAATATGAGTTGCTGTTCCTGCAACCTTCGGGTGGCATCATTGTGGCAGTGCAGGAGGCCCATGATGGACATGTCATCAAGAGAATGGGAGGGGTAGTGGAAATGGTTTGCGACTGGGAGGTGCAGTTGTTTGTTGCGAACTGAGCGGAGGTGTTCTGCAAAGCGGTCCCCAAGCCTCCGCTTGGTTTCCCCAATGTAGAGGAAGCCGCACCGGGTACAGTGGATGCCATATACCACATTGGCAGATGTGCAGGTGAACCTCTGCTTAATGTGGAATGTCATCTTGGGGCCTGGGATGGGGGTGAGGGAGGAGGTGTGGGGACAAGTGTAGCATTTCCTGCGGTTGCAGGGGAAGGTGCCGGGTGTGGTGGGGTTGGAGGGCAGTGTGGAGCGAACAAGGGAGTCACGGAGAGAGTGGTCTCTCCGGAAAGCAGACAGGGGAGGGGATGGAAAAATGTCTTGGGTGGTGGGGTCGGATTGTAAATGGCGGAAGTGTCGGAGGATAATGCGTTGTATCCGGAGGTTGGTAGGGTGGTGTGTGAGAACGAGGGGGATCCTCTTGGGGCGGTTGTGGCGGGGGCGGGGTGTGAGGGATGTGTCGCGGGAAATGCGGGAGACGCGGTCAAGGGCGTTAAACCAGCCCAGTTCATCCCCTCCCCCCACTGCACCACACAACCAGCCCAGCTCTTCCCCCCCACCCACTGCATCCCAAAACCAGTCCAACCTGTCTCTGCCTCCCTAACCGGTTCTTCCTCTCACCCATCCCTTCCTCCCACCCCAAGCCGCACCCCCAGCTACCTACTAACCTCATCCCACCTCCTTGACCTGTCCGTCTTCCCTGGACTGACCTATCCCCTCCCTACCTCCCCACCTACACCCTCTCCACCTATCTTCTTTTCTCTCCATCTTCGGTCCGCCTCCCCCTCTCTCCCTATTTATTCCAGTTCCCTCCCCCCATCCCCCTCTCTGATGAAGGGTCCAGGCCCGAAACGTCAGCTTTTGTGCTCCTGAGATGCTGCTTGGCCTGCTGTGTTCATCCAGCCTCACATTTTATTATCTTGGAATCTCCAGCATCTGCAGTTCCCATTATCTCTGATACATTGACTGAGTGAAATGGGTTACAGTGACTGAGGGAAATGGGATGCAGTGACTGAGGGAAATGAGATGCAGTGACTGAGGGAAATGGGATGCAGTGACTGAGTGAAATGAGATGCAGTGACTGAGTGAAATGAGATGCAGTGACTGAGTGAAATGAGATGCAGTGACTGAGGGAAATGGGATGCAGTAACTGAGGGAAATGGGATGCAGTGACTGAGGGAAATGGGATGCAGTGACTGAGGGAAATGGGATGCAGTGACTGAGGGAAATGGGATGCAGTGACTGAGGGAAATGGGATGCAGTGACTGAGGGAAATGGGACGCAGTGACTGAGTGTAATGGGACGCAGTGACTGAGGGTAATGTGATGCCGTGACTGTGGGGAATATTGCGCGGTGACTGATGGAAATCGATTCGCTGTCTCAGTTGAATAGGATTCACTCTCTCCATTAAATGGGATGCAGTGACTGAGTGAAATGGGATGCAGTGACTGTGGGAAATGGGATGTAGTGACTGAGAGAAATGGGATGCAGTGACTGTGGGAAATGGGATTCAGTGACTGAGTGAAATGGGATGCAGTGTCTGAGGGAAATGGGGTGCAGTGACTGAGGGAAATGGGGTGCAGTGACTGAGGGAAATGGGGTGCAGTGACTGAGGGAAATGGGGAGCAGTGACTGAGGGAAATGGGGAGCAGTGACTGAGGGAAATGGGGTGCAGTGACTGAGGGAAATGGGGTGCAGTGACTGAGGGAAATGGGGTGCAGTGACTGAGGGAAATGGGATGCAGTGACTGAGTGAAATGGGATGCAGTGACTGAGTGAAATGGGATGCAGTGACTGAGGGAAATGGGATGCAGTGGCTGAGGGAAATGGGATGCAGTGACAGAGTGAAATAGGATGCAGTGACTGACTGTAATGTGATGCCGTGACTGTGGGGAATTGGGTGCGGTGACTGAGTGAAATTGGATGCAATGACTGTGGGAAATGGGATGCTGTGACTGAGAGAAATGGGATGCTGTGACTGAGTGAAATGGGATGCAGTGACCGTGGGAAATGGGATGCAGTGTCTGAGTGAAATGGGATGCAGTGTCTGAGTGAAATGGGATACTGTGACTGAGGGAAATGGGATGCAGTGACTGAGTGAAATGGGATGCAGTGACTGAGTGAACTGGGATGCAGTACCTGACGGAACTTGAATGCAGCGTCAGTTTTGAAACGGGATGCAATGACGAGTGAAATGGGATGCAGCGACTGCGTGAAATGGGATGCAGCGAATGAGTGAAGTGAGATGCAGTGACTGATGGAAAGGAGATGCAGTGACTGAGTGAAATGTGATGCAGTGACTGAGTGAAATGTGATGCCGTGACTGTGTGAAATGTGATGCAGTGACTGTGTGAAATGTGATGCAGTGACTGTGTGAAATGTGATGCAGTGACTGTGTGAAATGTGATGCAGTGACTGAGTGAAATGGGATGCAGTGTCTGAGGGAAATGGGGTGCAGTGACTGAGGGAAATGGGGTGCAGTGACTGAGGGAAATGGGGTGCAGTGACTGAGGGAAATGGGATGCAGTGACTGACTGAAATGGGATGCAGTGACTGTGTGAAATGGGATGCAGTGACTGTGTGAAATGTGATGCAGTGACTGTGTGAAATGTGATGCAGTGACTGTGTGAAATGTGATGCAGTGACTGTGTGAAATGTGATGCAGTGACTGTGTGAAATGTGATGCAGTGACTGCGTGAAATGGGATGCAGTGACTGCGTGAAAATGGATGCAGTGACCGAAGGAAATAGTATGCAGTGACTGAGTGAAATAGGATGCCCTGACTGAGTGAAATAGGATGCCCTGACTGAGTGAAATAGGATGCCCTGACTGAGTGAAATAGGATGCCCTGACTGAGTGAAATGCGATGCAGTGACTGACGGAAATTGAATGCACTGACGGATGGAAATTGAATGCAGTGAGAGAGTGAAATTGGCTGCAATGACTGTGGGAAATGGGTTGTAGTGACTGAGAGAATTGGGATGCAGTGACTGAGTGAAATTGGATGCAGTAACAGAGTGGAATGCATTGCAGTGACTGAGTGAAATGGGATGCAGTGACTGAGTGAAATGGGATGCAGTGACTGAGTGAAATGGGATGCAGTGACTGAGTGAAATGGGATGCAGTGACTGAGTGAAATGGGATGCAGTGACTGACTGAAATGGGATGCAGTGACTGACTGAAATGGGAGGTCGTGACTGACTGAATTTGGGAGGCAGTGACTGACTGAATTTGGGAGGCAGTGACTGAGTGAAGTGGGAGGCAGTGACTGAGTGAAATGGGATGCAGTGACTGATTGAAATATGAAGCAGTGACTGAGTGAAATGGGATGCCGTGACTGAATGAAATGGGATGCCGTGACTGAATGAAATGGGATGCCGTGACTGAATGAAATGGGATGCCGTGACTGAATGAAATGGGATGCAGTGACTGAGTGAAATGCATTGCAGTGACTGAGGGAAATGTGATGCAGTGACTGAGTGAAATAGGATGCCGTGACTGAATGAAATGGGATGCCGTGACTGAATGAAATGGGATGCCGTGACTGAATGAAATGGGATGCAGTGACTGAATGAAATGGGATGCAGTGAATGTGGGAAATGGAATGTGGTGACTGTTGGGTATAGGGTGCTGTGACTGACGGAAATGGATGCCCTGTCTCAGTTGAATCGCATCCACTGTCTCTGTTAAAGGGGATGCAGTGAGTGAGTGAAATGGGATGCAGTGACTGTGGGAAATGGGATATAGTGACTGAGAGAAACGGGATGCAGTGACTGTGGGAAATGGGATTCAGTCACTGAGTGAAATGGGATGCAGTCACTCAGGGAAATGAAATGCAGGGACTGAGGGTAATGAGACGCAGTGACTGAATGAAATGGGATGCAGTGACTGAGTGAAATGCGATGCAGTGACTGAAGTAAAGGAGATGCAGTGACTTGGGGAAATGGGTTGCAGTGACTTGGGGAAATGGGTTGCAGTGACTTGGGGAAATGGGTTGCAGTGACTGTGGGAAATGGGTTGCAGTGACTGAGGGAAATGGGTTGCAGTGACTGAGGGAAATGTGATTCTGTGACTGAGTGAAATGTGATGCAGTGACTGAGTGAAATGTGATGCAGTGACTGAGGGAAAGGAGATGCAGTGACTGTGGGAAATGGGTTGCAGTGACTGTGAGAAAAGGGAGGCAGTGACTGAGTGAAAAGGGATGCAGTGACTGAGTGAATTGGGATGCAGTGACTGAGTGAATTGGGATGCAGTGACTGAGTGAATTGGGATGCAGTGACTGACAGAAATGGGATGCAGTGACGGACGGAAATAGATGCAGTGACTGAGGGAAATGGGATGCAGTGACTGAGGAAAATGAGATGCAGTGTCTGAGTGAAATGGGATGCAGTGACTCAGGGAAATGGGATGCAGTGACTGAGTGAAATGGGATGCAGTGACTGAGTGAAATGGGATGCAGTCACTGAATGAAATGGAATGCAGTGACTGAGTGAAATGAGATGCAGTGACTGAGTGAAATGAGATGCAGTGACTGAGGGAAATGAGATGCAGTGACACAGGGAAATGGGATGCAGTGACTGAGTGAAATGTGATGCAGTCACTGAATGAAATGGAATGCACTGATTGTGTGAAATGGGATGCAGTGACTGTGTGAAATGGGATGCAGTGACTGTGTGAAATGGGATGCAGTGACTGTGTGAAATGGGATGCAGTGACTGAGGGAAAAGGGATGCAGTGACTGAGGGAAATGAGATGCAGTGACTGAGTGAAATGGGATGCAGTGACTGAGGGAAAATGGGTTGCAATGACTGATGGAAATGGGATACAGTGACTGATGGAAATGGGATACAGTGACTGATGGAAATGGGATGCAGTGACTGTGGGAAATGGGATGCAGTGACTGAGTGACATGAGCTGCAGTGACAGAGGTACTGGGAAGGAGTTTCTGAGTTAATAGGGAATCAGTGCCCGAGCGGGCATGGGGTGCAGTGACTGAGGGAAATGGGATACAGTGCCTGACCGAAAAGGGACGCACTGACTGAGTGAAATGGGATGCAGTGACTGAGGGAAATGGGATGCAGTGACTGAGGGAAATGGGATGCAGTGACTGAGGGAAATGGGATGCAGTGACTGAGGGAAATGGGATGCAGTGACTGAGGGAAATGGGATGCAGTGACTGAGGGAAATGGGACGCAGTGACTGAGTGTAATGGGACGCAGTGACTGAGGGTAATGTGATGCCGTGACTGTGGGGAATATTGCGCGGTGACTGATGGAAATCGATTCGCTGTCTCAGTTGAATAGGATTCACTCTCTCCATTAAATGGGATGCAGTGACTGAGTGAAATGGGATGCAGTGACTGTGGGAAATGGGATGTAGTGACTGAGAGAAATGGGATGCAGTGACTGTGGGAAATGGGATTCAGTGACTGAGTGAAATGGGATGCAGTGTCTGAGGGAAATGGGGTGCAGTGACTGAGGGAAATGGGGTGCAGTGACTGAGGGAAATGGGGAGCAGTGACTGAGGGAAATGGGGAGCAGTGACTGAGGGAAATGGGGTGCAGTGACTGAGGGAAATGGGGTGCAGTGACTGAGGGAAATGGGGTGCAGTGACTGAGGGAAATGGGATGCAGTGACTGAGTGAAATGGGATGCAGTGACTGAGTGAAATGGGATGCAGTGACTGAGGGAAATGGGATGCAGTGACTGAGGGAAATGGGATGCAGTGACAGAGTGAAATAGGATGCAGTGACTGACTGTAATGTGATGCCGTGACTGTGGGGAATTGGGTGCGGTGACTGAGTGAAATTGGATGCAATGACTGTGGGAAATGGGATGCTGTGACTGAGAGAAATGGGATGCTGTGACTGAGTGAAATGGGATGCAGTGACCGTGGGAAATGGGATGCAGTGTCTGAGTGAAATGGGATGCAGTGTCTGAGTGAAATGGGATACTGTGACTGAGGGAAATGGGATGCAGTGACTGAGTGAAATGGGATGCAGTGACTGAGTGAACTGGGATGCAGTACCTGACGGAACTTGAATGCAGCGTCAGTTTTGAAACGGGATGCAATGACGAGTGAAATGGGATGCAGCGACTGCGTGAAATGGGATGCAGCGAATGAGTGAAGTGAGATGCAGTGACTGATGGAAAGGAGATGCAGTGACTGAGTGAAATGTGATGCAGTGACTGAGTGAAATGTGATGCCGTGACTGTGTGAAATGTGATGCCGTGACTGTGTGAAATGTGATGCAGTGACTGTGTGAAATGTGATGCAGTGACTGTGTGAAATGTGATGCAGTGACTGAGTGAAATGGGATGCAGTGTCTGAGGGAAATGGGGTGCAGTGACTGAGGGAAATGGGGTGCAGTGACTGAGGGAAATGGGGTGCAGTGACTGAGGGAAATGGGATGCAGTGACTGACTGAAATGGGATGCAGTGACTGTGTGAAATGGGATGCAGTGACTGTGTGAAATGTGATGCAGTGACTGTGTGAAATGTGATGCAGTGACTGTGTGAAATGTGATGCAGTGACTGTGTGAAATGTGATGCAGTGACTGTGTGAAATGTGATGCAGTGACTGCGTGAAATGGGATGCAGTGACTGCGTGAAAATGGATGCAGTGACCGAAGGAAATAGTATGCAGTGACTGAGTGAAATAGGATGCCCTGACTGAGTGAAATAGGATGCCCTGACTGAGTGAAATAGGATGCCCTGACTGAGTGAAATAGGATGCCCTGACTGAGTGAAATGCGATGCAGTGACTGACGGAAATTGAATGCACTGACGGATGGAAATTGAATGCAGTGAGAGAGTGAAATTGGCTGCAATGACTGTGGGAAATGGGTTGTAGTGACTGAGAGAATTGGGATGCAGTGACTGAGTGAAATTGGATGCAGTAACAGAGTGGAATGCATTGCAGTGACTGAGTGAAATGGGATGCAGTGACTGAGTGAAATGGGATGCAGTGACTGAGTGAAATGGGATGCAGTGACTGAGTGAAATGGGATGCAGTGACTGACTGAAATGGGATGCAGTGACTGACTGAAATGGGAGGTCGTGACTGACTGAATTTGGGAGGCAGTGACTGACTGAATTTGGGAGGCAGTGACTGAGTGAAGTGGGAGGCAGTGACTGAGTGAAATGGGATGCAGTGACTGATTGAAATATGAAGCAGTGACTGAGTGAAATGGGATGCCGTGACTGAATGAAATGGGATGCCGTGACTGAATGAAATGGGATGCCGTGACTGAATGAAATGGGATGCCGTGACTGAATGAAATGGGATGCAGTGACTGAGTGAAATGCATTGCAGTGACTGAGGGAAATGTGATGCAGTGACTGAGTGAAATAGGATGCCGTGACTGAATGAAATGGGATGCCGTGACTGAATGAAATGGGATGCCGTGACTGAATGAAATGGGATGCAGTGACTGAATGAAATGGGATGCAGTGAATGTGGGAAATGGAATGTGGTGACTGTTGGGTATAGGGTGCTGTGACTGACGGAAATGGATGCCCTGTCTCAGTTGAATCGCATCCACTGTCTCTGTTAAAGGGGATGCAGTGAGTGAGTGAAATGGGATGCAGTGACTGTGGGAAATGGGATATAGTGACTGAGAGAAACGGGATGCAGTGACTGTGGGAAATGGGATTCAGTCACTGAGTGAAATGGGATGCAGTCACTCAGGGAAATGAAATGCAGGGACTGAGGGTAATGAGACGCAGTGACTGAATGAAATGGGATGCAGTGACTGAGTGAAATGCGATGCAGTGACTGAAGTAAAGGAGATGCAGTGACTTGGGGAAATGGGTTGCAGTGACTTGGGGAAATGGGTTGCAGTGACTTGGGGAAATGGGTTGCAGTGACTGAGGGAAATGGGTTGCAGTGACTGAGGGAAATGTGATTCTGTGACTGAGTGAAATGTGATGCAGTGACTGAGTGAAATGTGATGCAGTGACTGAGGGAAAGGAGATGCAGTGACTGTGGGAAATGGGTTGCAGTGACTGTGAGAAAAGGGAGGCAGTGACTGAGTGAAAAGGGATGCAGTGACTGAGTGAATTGGGATGCAGTGACTGAGTGAATTGGGATGCAGTGACTGAGTGAATTGGGATGCAGTGACTGACAGAAATGGGATGCAGTGACTGACGGAAATAGATGCAGTGACTGAGGGAAATGGGATGCAGTGACTGAGGAAAATGAGATGCAGTGTCTGAGTGAAATGGGATGCAGTGACTCAGGGAAATGGGATGCAGTGACTGAGTGAAATGGGATGCAGTGACTGAGTGAAATGGGATGCAGTCACTGAATGAAATGGAATGCAGTGACTGAGTGAAATGAGATGCAGTGACTGAGTGAAATGAGATGCAGTGACTGAGGGAAATGAGATGCAGTGACACAGGGAAATGGGATGCAGTGACTGAGTGAAATGTGATGCAGTCACTGAATGAAATGGAATGCACTGATTGTGTGAAATGGGATGCAGTGACTGTGTGAAATGGGATGCAGTGACTGTGTGAAATGGGATGCAGTGACTGTGTGAAATGGGATGCAGTGACTGAGGGAAAAGGGATGCAGTGACTGAGGGAAATGAGATGCAGTGACTGAGTGAAATGGGATGCAGTGACTGAGGGAAAATGGGTTGCAATGACTGATGGAAATGGGATACAGTGACTGATGGAAATGGGATACAGTGACTGATGGAAATGGGATGCAGTGACTGTGGGAAATGGGATGCAGTGACTGAGTGACATGAGCTGCAGTGACAGAGGTACTGGGAAGGAGTTTCTGAGTTAATAGGGAATCAGTGCCCGAGCGGGCATGGGGTGCAGTGACTGAGGGAAATGGGATACAGTGCCTGACCGAAAAGGGACGCACTGACTGAGTGAAATGGGATGCAGTGACTGAGGGAAATGGGATGCAGTGACTGAGGGAAATGGGATGCAGTGACTGAGGGAAATGGGATGCAGTGACTGAGGGAAATGGGACGCAGTGACTGAGTGTAATGGGACGCAGTGACTGAGGGTAATGTGATGCCGTGACTGTGGGGAATATTGCGCGGTGACTGATGGAAATCGATTCGCTGTCTCAGTTGAATAGGATTCACTCTCTCCATTAAATGGGATGCAGTGACTGAGTGAAATGGGATGCAGTGACTGTGTGAAATGGGATGTAGTGACTGAGAGAAATGGGATGCAGTGACTGTGGGAAATGGGATTCAGTGACTGAGTGAAATGGGATGCAGTGTCTGAGGGAAATGGGGTGCAGTGACTGAGGGAAATGGGGTGCAGTGACTGAGGGAAATGGGGAGCAGTGACTGAGGGAAATGGGGAGCAGTGACTTAGGGAAATGGGGTGCAGTGACTGAGGGAAATGGGGTGCAGTGACTGAGGGAAATGGGGTGCAGTGACTGAGTGAAATGGGATGCAGTGACTGAGTGAAATGGGATGCAGTGACTGAGGGAAATGGGATGCAGTGACTGAGGGAAATGGGATGCCGTGACTGTGGGGAATTGGGTGCGGTGACTGAGTGAAATTGGATGCAATGACTGTGGGAAATGGGATGCTGTGACTGAGAGAAATGGGATGCTGTGACTGAGTGAAATGGGATGCAGTGACCGTGGGAAATGGGATGCAGTGTCTGAGTGAAATGGGATGCAGTGTCTGAGTGAAATGGGATACTGTGACTGAGGGAAATGGGATGCAGTGACTGAGTGAAATGGGATGCAGTGTCTGAGTGAAATGGGATACTGTGACTGAGGGAAATGGGATGCAGTGACTGAGTGAAATGGGATGCAGTGACTGAGGGAAATGGGATGCAGTGTCTGAGTGAAATGGGATGCAGTGTCTGAGTGAAATGGGATACTGTGACTGAGGGAAATGGGATGCAGTGACTGAGTGAAATGGGATGCAGTGACTGAGTGAACTGGGATGCAGTACCTGACGGAACTTGAATGCAGCGTCAGTTTTGAAACGGGATGCAATGACGAGTGAAATGGGATGCAGCGACTGCGTGAAATGGGATGCAGCGAATGAGTGAAGTGAGATGCAGTGACTGATGGAAAGGAGATGCAGTGACTGAGTGAAATGTGATGCAGTGACTGAGTGAAATGTGATGCCGTGACTGTGTGAAATGTGATGCAGTGACTGTGTGAAATGTGATGCAGTGACTGTGTGAAATGTGATGCAGTGACTGTGTGAAATGTGATGCAGTGACTGAGTGAAATGGGATGCAGTGTCTGAGGGAAATGGGGTGCAGTGACTGAGGGAAATGGGGTGCAGTGACTGAGGGAAATGGGGTGCAGTGACTGAGGGAAATGGGATGCAGTGACTGACTGAAATGGGATGCAGTGACTGTGTGAAATGGGATGCAGTGACTGTGTGAAATGTGATGCAGTGACTGTGTGAAATGTGATGCAGTGACTGTGTGAAATGTGATGCAGTGACTGCGTGAAATGTGATGCAGTGACTGCGTGAAATGGGATGCAGTGACTGCGTGAAAATGGATGCAGTGACCGAAGGAAATAGTATGCAGTGACTGAGTGAAATAGGATGCCCTGACTGAGTGAAATAGGATGCCCTGACTGAGTGAAATAGGATGCCCTGACTGAGTGAAATGCGATGCAGTGACTGACGGAAATTGAATGCACTGACGGATGGAAATTGAATGCAGTGAGAGAGTGAAATTGGCTGCAATGACTGTGGGAAATGGGTTGTAGTGACTGAGAGAATTGGGATGCAGTGACTGAGTGAAATTGGATGCAGTAACAGAGTGGAATGCATTGCAGTGACTGAGTGAAATGGGATGCAGTGACTGAGTGAAATGGGATGCAGTGACTGAGTGAAATGGGATGCAGTGACTGACTGAAATGGGATGCAGTGACTGACTGAAATGGGAGGTCGTGACTGACTGAATTTGGGAGGCAGTGACTGACTGAATTTGGGAGGCAGTGACTGAGTGAAGTGGGAGGCAGTGACTGAGTGAAATGGGATGCAGTGACTGATTGAAATATGAAGCAGTGACTGAGTGAAATGGGATGCCGTGACTGAATGAAATGGGATGCCGTGACTGAATGAAATGGGATGCAGTGACTGAGTGAAATGCATTGCAGTGACTGAGGGAAATGTGATGCAGTGACTGAGTGAAATAGGATGCCGTGACTGAATGAAATGGGATGCCGTGACTGAATGAAATGGGATGCCGTGACTGAATGAAATGGGATGCAGTGACTGAATGAAATGGGATGCAGTGAATGTGGGAAATGGAATGTGGTGACTGTGGGGTATAGGGTGCTGTGACTGACGGAAATGGATGCCCTGTCTCAGTTGAATCGCATCCACTGTCTCTGTTAAAGGGGATGCAGTGAGTGAGTGAAATGGGATGCAGTGACTGTGGGAAATGGGATATAGTGACTGAGAGAAACGGGATGCAGTGACTGTGGGAAATGGGATTCAGTCACTGAGTGAAATGGGATGCAGTCACTCAGGGAAATGAAATGCAGGGACTGAGGGTAATGAGACGCAGTGACTGAATGAAATGGGATGCAGTGACTGAGTGAAATGCGATGCAGTGACTGAAGTAAAGGAGATGCAGTGACTTGGGGAAATGGGTTGCAGTGACTTGGGGAAATGGGTTGCAGTGACTTGGGGAAATGGGTTGCAGTGACTGTGGGAAATGGGTTGCAGTGACTGAGGGAAATGGGTTGCAGTGACTGAGGGAAATGTGATTCTGTGACTGAGTGAAATGGGATGCAGTGACTGAGTGACATGAGCTGCAGTGACAGAGGTACTGGGAAGGAGTTTCTGAGTTAATAGGGAATCAGTGCCCGAGCGGGCATGGGGTGCAGTGACTGAGGGAAATGGGATACAGTGCCTGACCGAAAAGGGACGCACTGACTGAGTGAAATGGGATGCAGTGACTGAGGGAAATGGGATGCAGTGACTGAGGGGAAATGGGTTGCAGTGACTGTGGGAAATGGGTTGCAGTGACTGAGTGAAAAGGGATGCAGTGACTGAGTGAAAAGGGATGTAGTGACTGAGTGAATTGGGATGCAGTGACTGAGTGAATTGGGATGCAGTGACTGAGTGAATTGGGATGCAGTGACTGAGGGAATTGGGATGCAGTGACTGAGGGAAATGGGATGCAGTGACTGAGGGAAATGGGATGCAGTGACTGAGGGAAATGGGACGCAGTGACTGAGTGTAATGGGACGCAGTGACTGAGGGTAATGTGATGCCGTGACTGTGGGGAATATTGCGCGGTGACTGATGGAAATCGATTCGCTGTCTCAGTTGAATAGGATTCACTCTCTCCATTAAATGGGATGCAGTGACTGAGTGAAATGGGATGCAGTGACTGTGGGAAATGGGATGTAGTGACTGAGAGAAATGGGATGCAGTGACTGTGGGAAATGGGATTCAGTGACTGAGTGAAATGGGATGCAGTGTCTGAGGGAAATGGGGTGCAGTGACTGAGGGAAATGGGGTGCAGTGACTGAGGGAAATGGGGAGCAGTGACTGAGGGAAATGGGGAGCAGTGACTGAGGGAAATGGGGTGCAGTGACTGAGGGAAATGGGGTGCAGTGACTGAGGGAAATGGGGTGCAGTGACTGAGTGAAATGGGATGCAGTGACTGAGTGAAATGGGATGCAGTGACTGAGGGAAATGGGATGCAGTGACTGAGGGAAATGGGATGCAGTGACAGAGTGAAATAGGATGCAGTGACTGACTGTAATGTGATGCCGTGACTGTGGGGAATTGGGTGCGGTGACTGAGTGAAATTGGATGCAATGACTGTGGGAAATGGGATGCTGTGACTGAGAGAAATGGGATGCTGTGACTGAGTGAAATGGGATGCAGTGACCGTGGGAAATGGGATGCAGTGTCTGAGTGAAATGGGATGCAGTGTCTGAGTGAAATGGGATACTGTGACTGAGGGAAATGGGATGCAGTGACTGAGTGAAATGGGATGCAGTGTCTGAGTGAAATGGGATACTGTGACTGAGGGAAATGGGATGCAGTGACTGAGTGAAATGGGATGCAGTGACTGAGGGAAATGGGATGCAGTGTCTGAGTGAAATGGGATGCAGTGTCTGAGTGAAATGGGATACTGTGACTGAGGGAAATGGGATGCAGTGACTGAGTGAAATGGGATGCAGTGACTGAGTGAACTGGGATGCAGTACCTGACGGAACTTGAATGCAGCGTCAGTTTTGAAACGGGATGCAATGACGAGTGAAATGGGATGCAGCGACTGCGTGAAATGGGATGCAGCGAATGAGTGAAGTGAGATGCAGTGACTGATGGAAAGGAGATGCAGTGACTGAGTGAAATGTGATGCAGTGACTGAGTGAAATGTGATGCCGTGACTGTGTGAAATGTGATGCAGTGACTGTGTGAAATGTGATGCAGTGACTGTGTGAAATGTGATGCAGTGACTGTGTGAAATGTGATGCAGTGACTGAGTGAAATGGGATGCAGTGTCTGAGGGAAATGGGGTGCAGTGACTGAGGGAAATGGGGTGCAGTGACTGAGGGAAATGGGGTGCAGTGACTGAGGGAAATGGGATGCAGTGACTGACTGAAATGGGATGCAGTGACTGTGTGAAATGGGATGCAGTGACTGTGTGAAATGTGATGCAGTGACTGTGTGAAATGTGATGCAGTGACTGTGTGAAATGTGATGCAGTGACTGCGTGAAATGTGATGCAGTGACTGCGTGAAATGGGATGCAGTGACTGCGTGAAAATGGATGCAGTGACCGAAGGAAATAGTATGCAGTGACTGAGTGAAATAGGATGCCCTGACTGAGTGAAATAGGATGCCCTGACTGAGTGAAATAGGATGCCCTGACTGAGTGAAATGCGATGCAGTGACTGACGGAAATTGAATGCACTGACGGATGGAAATTGAATGCAGTGAGAGAGTGAAATTGGCTGCAATGACTGTGGGAAATGGGTTGTAGTGACTGAGAGAATTGGGATGCAGTGACTGAGTGAAATTGGATGCAGTAACAGAGTGGAATGCATTGCAGTGACTGAGTGAAATGGGATGCAGTGACTGAGTGAAATGGGATGCAGTGACTGAGTGAAATGGGATGCAGTGACTGAGTGAAATGGGATGCAGTGACTGACTGAAATGGGATGCAGTGACTGACTGAAATGGGAGGTCGTGACTGACTGAATTTGGGAGGCAGTGACTGACTGAATTTGGGAGGCAGTGACTGAGTGAAATGGGATGCAGTGACTGAGGGAAATGGGATGCAGTGTCTGAGTGAAATGGGATGCAGTGTCTGAGTGAAATGGGATACTGTGACTGAGGGAAATGGGATGCAGTGACTGAGTGAAATGGGATGCAGTGACTGAGTGAACTGGGATGCAGTACCTGACGGAACTTGAATGCAGCGTCAGTTTTGAAACGGGATGCAATGACGAGTGAAATGGGATGCAGCGACTGCGTGAAATGGGATGCAGCGAATGAGTGAAGTGAGATGCAGTGACTGATGGAAAGGAGATGCAGTGACTGAGTGAAATGTGATGCAGTGACTGAGTGAAATGTGATGCCGTGACTGTGTGAAATGTGATGCAGTGACTGTGTGAAATGTGATGCAGTGACTGTGTGAAATGTGATGCAGTGACTGTGTGAAATGTGATGCAGTGACTGAGTGAAATGGGATGCAGTGTCTGAGGGAAATGGGGTGCAGTGACTGAGGGAAATGGGGTGCAGTGACTGAGGGAAATGGGGTGCAGTGACTGAGGGAAATGGGATGCAGTGACTGACTGAAATGGGATGCAGTGACTGTGTGAAATGGGATGCAGTGACTGTGTGAAATGTGATGCAGTGACTGTGTGAAATGTGATGCAGTGACTGTGTGAAATGTGATGCAGTGACTGCGTGAAATGTGATGCAGTGACTGCGTGAAATGGGATGCAGTGACTGCGTGAAAATGGATGCAGTGACCGAAGGAAATAGTATGCAGTGACTGAGTGAAATAGGATGCCCTGACTGAGTGAAATAGGATGCCCTGACTGAGTGAAATAGGATGCCCTGACTGAGTGAAATGCGATGCAGTGACTGACGGAAATTGAATGCACTGACGGATGGAAATTGAATGCAGTGAGAGAGTGAAATTGGCTGCAATGACTGTGGGAAATGGGTTGTAGTGACTGAGAGAATTGGGATGCAGTGACTGAGTGAAATTGGATGCAGTAACAGAGTGGAATGCATTGCAGTGACTGAGTGAAATGGGATGCAGTGACTGAGTGAAATGGGATGCAGTGACTGAGTGAAATGGGATGCAGTGACTGAGTGAAATGGGATGCAGTGACTGACTGAAATGGGATGCAGTGACTGACTGAAATGGGAGGTCGTGACTGACTGAATTTGGGAGGCAGTGACTGACTGAATTTGGGAGGCAGTGACTGAGTGAAGTGGGAGGCAGTGACTGAGTGAAATGGGATGCAGTGACTGATTGAAATATGAAGCAGTGACTGAGTGAAATGGGATGCCGTGACTGAATGAAATGGGATGCCGTGACTGAATGAAATGGGATGCAGTGACTGAGTGAAATGCATTGCAGTGACTGAGGGAAATGTGATGCAGTGACTGAGTGAAATAGGATGCCGTGACTGAATGAAATGGGATGCCGTGACTGAATGAAATGGGATGCCGTGACTGAATGAAATGGGATGCAGTGACTGAATGAAATGGGATGCAGTGAATGTGGGAAATGGAATGTGGTGACTGTGGGGTATAGGGTGCTGTGACTGACGGAAATGGATGCCCTGTCTCAGTTGAATCGCATCCACTGTCTCTGTTAAAGGGGATGCAGTGAGTGAGTGAAATGGGATGCAGTGACTGTGGGAAATGGGATATAGTGACTGAGAGAAACGGGATGCAGTGACTGTGGGAAATGGGATACAGTCACTGAGTGAAATGGGATGCAGTCACTCAGGGAAATGAAATGCAGGGACTGAGGGTAATGAGACGCAGTGACTGAATGAAATGGGATGCAGTGACTGAGTGAAATGCGATGCAGTGACTGAAGTAAAGGAGATGCAGTGACTTGGGGAAATGGGTTGCAGTGACTTGGGGAAATGGGTTGCAGTGACTTGGGGAAATGGGTTGCAGTGACTGTGGGAAATGGGTTGCAGTGACTGAGGGAAATGGGTTGCAGTGACTGAGGGAAATGTGATTCTGTGACTGAGTGAAATGGGATGCAGTGACTGAGTGACATGAGCTGCAGTGACAGAGGTACTGGGAAGGAGTTTCTGAGTTAATAGGGAATCAGTGCCCGAGCGGGCATGGGGTGCAGTGACTGAGGGAAATGGGATACAGTGCCTGACCGAAAAGGGACGCACTGACTGAGTGAAATGGGATGCAGTGACTGAGGGAAATGGGATGCAGTGACTGAGGGGAAATGGGTTGCAGTGACTGTGGGAAATGGGTTGCAGTGACTGAGTGAAAAGGGATGCAGTGACTGAGTGAAAAGGGATGTAGTGACTGAGTGAATTGGGATGCAGTGACTGAGTGAATTGGGATGCAGTGACTGAGTGAATTGGGATGCAGTGACTGAGGGAATTGGGATGCAGTGACTGAGGGAAATGGGATGCAGTGACTGAGGGAAATGGGATGCAGTGACTGAGGGAAATGGGACGCAGTGACTGAGTGTAATGGGACGCAGTGACTGAGGGTAATGTGATGCCGTGACTGTGGGGAATATTGCGCGGTGACTGATGGAAATCGATTCGCTGTCTCAGTTGAATAGGATTCACTCTCTCCATTAAATGGGATGCAGTGACTGAGTGAAATGGGATGCAGTGACTGTGGGAAATGGGATGTAGTGACTGAGAGAAATGGGATGCAGTGACTGTGGGAAATGGGATTCAGTGACTGAGTGAAATGGGATGCAGTGTCTGAGGGAAATGGGGTGCAGTGACTGAGGGAAATGGGGTGCAGTGACTGAGGGAAATGGGGAGCAGTGACTGAGGGAAATGGGGAGCAGTGACTGAGGGAAATGGGGTGCAGTGACTGAGGGAAATGGGGTGCAGTGACTGAGGGAAATGGGGTGCAGTGACTGAGTGAAATGGGATGCAGTGACTGAGTGAAATGGGATGCAGTGACTGAGGGAAATGGGATGCAGTGACTGAGGGAAATGGGATGCAGTGACAGAGTGAAATAGGATGCAGTGACTGACTGTAATGTGATGCCGTGACTGTGGGGAATTGGGTGCGGTGACTGAGTGAAATTGGATGCAATGACTGTGGGAAATGGGATGCTGTGACTGAGAGAAATGGGATGCTGTGACTGAGTGAAATGGGATGCAGTGACCGTGGGAAATGGGATGCAGTGTCTGAGTGAAATGGGATGCAGTGTCTGAGTGAAATGGGATACTGTGACTGAGGGAAATGGGATGCAGTGACTGAGTGAAATGGGATGCAGTGTCTGAGTGAAATGGGATACTGTGACTGAGGGAAATGGGATGCAGTGACTGAGTGAAATGGGATGCAGTGACTGAGGGAAATGGGATGCAGTGTCTGAGTGAAATGGGATGCAGTGTCTGAGTGAAATGGGATACTGTGACTGAGGGAAATGGGATGCAGTGACTGAGTGAAATGGGATGCAGTGACTGAGTGAACTGGGATGCAGTACCTGACGGAACTTGAATGCAGCGTCAGTTTTGAAACGGGATGCAATGACGAGTGAAATGGGATGCAGCGACTGCGTGAAATGGGATGCAGCGAATGAGTGAAGTGAGATGCAGTGACTGATGGAAAGGAGATGCAGTGACTGAGTGAAATGTGATGCAGTGACTGAGTGAAATGTGATGCCGTGACTGTGTGAAATGTGATGCAGTGACTGTGTGAAATGTGATGCAGTGACTGTGTGAAATGTGATGCAGTGACTGTGTGAAATGTGATGCAGTGACTGAGTGAAATGGGATGCAGTGTCTGAGGGAAATGGGGTGCAGTGACTGAGGGAAATGGGGTGCAGTGACTGAGGGAAATGGGATGCAGTGACTGACTGAAATGGGATGCAGTGACTGTGTGAAATGGGATGCAGTGACTGTGTGAAATGTGATGCAGTGACTGTGTGAAATGTGATGCAGTGACTGTGTGAAATGTGATGCAGTGACTGCGTGAAATGTGATGCAGTGACTGCGTGAAATGGGATGCAGTGACTGCGTGAAAATGGATGCAGTGACCGAAGGAAATAGTATGCAGTGACTGAGTGAAATAGGATGCCCTGACTGAGTGAAATAGGATGCCCTGACTGAGTGAAATAGGATGCCCTGACTGAGTGAAATGCGATGCAGTGACTGACGGAAATTGAATGCACTGACGGATGGAAATTGAATGCAGTGAGAGAGTGAAATTGGCTGCAATGACTGTGGGAAATGGGTTGTAGTGACTGAGAGAATTGGGATGCAGTGACTGAGTGAAATTGGATGCAGTAACAGAGTGGAATGCATTGCAGTGACTGAGTGAAATGGGATGCAGTGACTGAGTGAAATGGGATGCAGTGACTGAGTGAAATGGGATGCAGTGACTGAGTGAAATGGGATGCAGTGACTGACTGAAATGGGATGCAGTGACTGACTGAAATGGGAGGTCGTGACTGACTGAATTTGGGAGGCAGTGACTGACTGAATTTGGGAGGCAGTGACTGAGTGAAGTGGGAGGCAGTGACTGAGTGAAATGGGAGGCAGTGACTGATTGAAATATGAAGCAGTGACTGAGTGAAATGGGATGCCGTGACTGAATGAAATGGGATGCCGTGACTGAATGAAATGGGATGCCGTGACTGAATGAAATGGGATGCAGTGACTGAGTGAAATGCATTGCAGTGACTGAGGGAAATGTGATGCAGTGACTGAGTGAAATAGGATGCCGTGACTGAATGAAATGGGATGCCGTGACTGAATGAAATGGGATGCCGTGACTGAATGAAATGGGATGCAGTGACTGAATGAAATGGGATGCAGTGAATATGGGAAATGGAATGTGGTGACTGTGGGGTATAGGGTGCTGTGACTGACGGAAATGGATGCCCTGTCTCAGTTGAATCGCATCCACTGTCTCTGTTAAAGGGGATGCAGTGAGTGAGTGAAATGGGATGCAGTGACTGTGGGAAATGGGATATAGTGACTGAGAGAAACGGGATGCAGTGACTGTGGGAAATGGGATTCAGTCACTGAGTGAAATGGGATGCAGTCACTCAGGGAAATGAAATGCAGGGACTGAGGGTAATGAGACGCAGTGACTGAATGAAATGGGATGCAGTGACTGAGTGAAATGCGATGCAGTGACTGAAGTAAAGGAGATGCAGTGACTTGGGGAAATGGGTTGCAGTGACTTGGGGAAATGGGTTGCAGTGACTTGGGGAAATGGGTTGCAGTGACTGTGGGAAATGGGTTGCAGTGACTGAGGGAAATGGGTTGCAGTGACTGAGGGAAATGTGATTCTGTGACTGAGTGAAATGTGATGCAGTGACTGAGTGAAATGTGATGCAGTGACTGAGGGAAAGGAGATGCAGTGACTGTGGGAAATGGGTTGCAGTGACTGTGAGAAAAGGGAGGCAGTGACTGAGTGAAAAGGGATGCAGTGACTGAGTGAAAAGGGATGTAGTGACTGAGTGAATTGGGATGCAGTGACTGAGTGAATTGGGATGCAGTGACTGAGTGAATTGGGATGCAGTGACTGAGGGAATTGGGATGCAGTGACTGAGTGAATTGGGATGCAGTGACTGAGTGAATTGGGATGCAGTGACTGACAGAAATGGGATGCAGTGACTGACGGAAATAGATGCAGTGACTGAGGGAAATGGGATGCAGTGACTGAGGAAAATGAGATGCAGTGTCTGAGTGAAATGGGATGCAGTGACTCAGGGAAATGGGATGCAGTGACTGAGTGAAATGGGATGCAGTGACTGAGTGAAATGGGATGCAGTCACTGAATGAAATGGAATGCAGTGACTGAGTGAAATGAGATGCAGTGACTGAGTGAAATGAGATGCAGTGACTGAGTGAAATGAGATGCAGTGACTGAGGGAAATGAGATGCAGTGACACAGGGAAATGGGATGCAGTGACTGAGTGAAATGTGATGCAGTCACTGAATGAAATGGAATGCACTGATTGTGTGAAATGGGATGCACTGATTGTGTGAAATGGGATGCAGTGACTGTGTGAAATGGGATGCAGTGACTGTGTGAAATGGGATGCAGTGACTGAGGGAAAAGGGATGCAGTGACTGAGGGAAATGAGATGCAGTGACTGAGTGAAATGGGATGCAGTGACTGAGGGAAAATGGGTTGCAATGACTGATGGAAATGGGATACAGTGACTGATGGAAATGGGATACAGTGACTGATGGAAATGGGATGCAGTGACTGTGGGAAATGGGATGCAGTGACTGAGTGACATGAGCTGCAGTGACAGAGGTACTGGGAAGGAGTTTCTGAGTTAATAGGGAATCAGTGCCCGAGCGGGCATGGGGTGCAGTGACTGAGGGAAATGGGATACAGTGCCTGACCGAAAAGGGACGCACTGACTGAGTGAAATGGGATGCAGTGACTGAGGGACATGGGATGCAGTGACTTAGGGACATGGGATGCAGTGACTCAGGGAAATGGGATGCAGTGACTCAGGGAAATGGGATGCCGTGACTGAGGGAAAATGGGTTGCAATGACTGATGGAAATGGGATACAGTGACTGATGGAAATGGGATACAGTGACTGATGGAAATGGGATGCAGTGACTGAGGGAAATGGGATGCAGTGACTGAGTGACATGAGCTGCAGTGACAGAGGTACTGGGAAGGAGTTTCTGAGTTAATAGGGAATCAGTGCCCGAGCGGGCATGGGGTGCAGTGACTGAGGGAAATGGGATACAGTGCCTGACCGAAAAGGGACGCACTGACTGAGTGAAATGGGATGCAGTGACTGAGGGACATGGGATGCAGTGACTTAGGGACATGGGATGCAGTGACTCAGGGAAATGGGATGCAGTGACTCAGGGAAATGGGATGCAGTGACTCAGGGAAATGGGATGCAGTGACACAGGGAAATGGGATGCAGTGATTGAGTGAAATGGGGTACATTGACTGAGGGAAATGGGTTGCAGTGACTGAGGGAAATGGGTTGCAGTGACTGAGGGAAATGAGATGCACTGATTGTGTGAAATGGAATGCACTGATTGTGTGAAATGGGACGCAGTGACTCAGTGAAATGTGATTCAGTCACTTAGTGAAATGTGATTCCGTCACTGAGTGAAATATGATGCACTCACTGAGTGTACTGTCATTCAGTCACTGAGTCAACTGTGATTCAGTCACTGAGTCAACTGTGATTCAGTCACTGAGTCACCTGTGATTCAGTCACTGAGTGAACTGTGATGCAGTGGCTGAGTGAAATAGGATGCAGTGGCTGAGTGAAATGGGATGCAGTGACTGAGTGAATTGAGATGCAGTGACTGAGTGAAATGAGATGCAGTGACTGAGTGAAATGGGATGCAGTGACTCAGGGAAATGGGATGCAGTGACACAGGGAAAGGGGATGCAGTGACTCAGGGAAATGGGATGCAGTGATTGAGTGAAAAGGGATGCAGTGACTGAGTGAAATGGGATGCAGTGACTGAGTGAAATGTGATGCAGTCACTGAATGAAATGGAATGCACTGATTGTGTGAAATGGGATGCACTGATTGTGTGAAATGGGATGCAGTGACTGTGTGAAATGGGATGCAGTGACTGAGGGAAAAGGGATGCAGTGACTGAGTGAAATGAGATGCAGTGACTGAGTGAAATGAGATGCAGTGACTGAGGGAAATGAGATGCAGTGACTGAGGGAACTGAGATGCAGTGACTGAGGGAAATGGGATGCAGTGACTGAGGGAAATGGGATGCAGTGACTGAGGGAAATGGGATGCAGTGACTGAGGGAAATGGGATGCAGTGACTGAGGGAAATGGGATGCAGTGACTGAGTGACATGAGCTGCAGTGACAGAGGTACTGAGAAGGAGTTTCTGAGTTAATAGGGAATCAGTGCCCGAGCGGGCATGGGGTGCAGTGACTGAGGGAAATGGGATACAGTGCCTGACCGAAAAGGGACGCACTGACTGAGTGAAATGGGATGCAGTGACTGAGGGACATGGGATGCAGTGACTGAGGGACATGGGATGCAGTGACACACGGACATGGGATGCAGTGACATACAGACATGGGATGCAGTGACACACGGACATGGTATGCAGTGACTGACGGAATTATTATGCAGTGACTGCGTGAAAAGGGATGCAGTGACTGAGTGAAATGTGATGCAGTGAATGATGGAAATTGGATGCAGTGACAGAGTGGCATGAGCTGCAGTGTCTGATGGAAATGTGATGCAGTCGCTGAGGGAAATGGGATGCAGTGAGTGTGGGAAATTGAATTCATCGTCTGTGTGATAGGGGAAACAGTGACTGAAAGAAATGTGATGCAGTGACTGTGGTGAAGGAGATGCAGTGATTGAGTAAATGGGATGCAGTGACTGAGTGAAATTTAATGCACTGACCGAGTGAAATGAGATGCAGTGACTGAGGGAAATGGGATGCAATCACTGAGTGAATTGCGATGCAGAGACTGAGGGAAAGGAAATGCTGTGACGATGGGAAATGGGATGCAGTGAGTGTGGGAAATTGAATGCAGCGTCTGTGAGATAAGGGAAACAGTGAGTGATGGAAATGAGATGCACTGACTGTGTTGAAGGTGATGCAGTGACTGAATGAAATGAGATGCAGTGACTGCGTGAAATGGGATGCACTGACTGTGGTGAAGGAGATGCAGTGACTGAGGGAAATGGGATGCAGTGACTGAGGGAAATGGGATGCAGTGACTGAGTGACATGTGCTGCAGTGTCTGATGGAAATTTGATGCAGTACCTGATGGAAATGGGAAGGAGTGACTGAGGTACTGGGAAGGAGTGACTGAGTTCATGGGGATGCAGTGCCCGAGCGGACTTGGGGTGCAGTGACTGAGGGAAATGGGATGCAGTGAGTGAGGGACATGGGATGCAGTGACTGAGGGAAAGGAGATGCTGTGACTATGGGAAATGGGAAGCAGTGAGTGTGGGAAATTGAATGCAGTGCCTGTGAGATATGGGAAACAGTGACTGAGAGAAATGGGATGCAGTGACTGAGAGAAATGGGATGCAGTGACTGGGTGAAATGGGATGCAGTGACTGAGTGAAATGATATGCCTTGTTTGATGGAAATATGATGTAGTAACTGACGGAAATGAGATGCAGTGCCCGAGTGAAATGGGCCGCAGTGTCCGAGTGAAATGGGCCACAGTGCCCGAGTGAAATGGGATGCCGTGCCTGAGGGTAATGGAATGCAGTACCTGAGTGAAATGTGATGCCGTGACTATGGGGAATAGGGTGTGGTGACTGATGGAAATTGATTCACCGTCTCATTTGAATAGGATTCGCTGTCTCCGTTAAATGTGATGCAGTGACTGAGTGATAATGGGATGCAGTGACTAATGGAAATGGGATGCAGTGACTGAGGGAAATGAGATGCAGTGACTGACGGAAATGAGATGCAGTGACTGTGGGGAAATGGGATGCCGTGACTGTGGGAAATGGGACGCTGTGACTGTGGGAAATGGGATGTTGTGACTGTGGGAAATGGGATGTTGTGACTGAGGGTAATGGGATGCTGTGACTGAGTGAAATGGGATGCCATCCCTAAGTCAATGGGATGCAGTGACTGAGGGAAAGGAGATGTAGTGACTGAGGGAAATGAGATGCAGTGACTGAGGGAAATGAGATGCAGTGACTGAGGGAAAGGAGATGCAGTGACTGACTGAAATGGGAGGGAGTGACTGACTGAAATGGGATGCAGTGACTTAACGAAATGAGATGCAGTGACTGAGCGAAATGAGATGCACTGACTGAGTGAAATGTGATGCAGTGCCCGAGTGAAATGGGCCGCAGTGCCCGAGTGAAATGGGCCGCAGTGCCCGAGTGAAATGGGCCGCAGTGCCCGAGTGAAATGGGCCGCAGTGCCCGAGTGAAATGGGCCGCAGTGCCCGAGTGAAATGGGCCACAGTGCCCGAGTGAAATGGGATGCCGTGACTGTGGGGAATAGGGTGTGGTGACTGATGGAAATTGATTCACCATCTCATTTGAATAGGATTCACTGTCTCCGTTAAATGTGATGCTGTGACTGAGGGAAATGTGATGCTGTGACTGAGGGAAATGTGATTCTGTGACTGAGGGAAATGTGATTCTGTGACTGAGTGAAATGTGATGCAGTGACTGAGGGAAAAGGGATGCAGTGACTGAGTGAAATGGGATGCAGTGACTGAGTGAAATGGGATGCAGTGACTGAGTGAAATGAGATGCAGTGACTGAGTGAAATGAGATGCAGTGACTGAGTGAAATGAGATGCAGTGACTGAGGGAAATGAGATGCAGTGACTGAGGGAAATGGGATGCAGTGACTGAGGGAAATTGGATGCAGTGACTGTGGGAAATGGGATGCAGTGACTGAGGGAAAATGGGTTGCAATGACTGATGGAAATGGGATATAGTGACTGATGGAAATGGGATATAGTGACTGATGGAAATGGGATGCAGTGACTGTGTGAAATGGGATGCAGTGACTGAGGGAAATGGGATGCAGTGACTGAGTGAAATGGGATGCAGTGACTCAGGGAAATGGGATGCAATGACTTAGGGAAATGGGATGCAGTGATTGAGTGAAATGGGATGCAGTGATTGAGTGAAATGGGATGCAGTGACTAATGCAAATGGGATACATTGACTGAGGGATAATAAAATGTGAGGCTGGATGAACACAGCAGGCCAAGCAGCATCTCAGGAGCACAAAAGCTGACGTTTCGGGCCTGGACACTTCATCAGAGAGGGGGATGGGGGGAGGGAACTGGAATACATAGGGAGAGAGGGGGAGGCGGACCGAAGATGGAGAGTAAAGAAGATAGGTGGAGAGGGTGTAGGTGGGGAGGTAGGGAGGGGAGAGGTCAGTCCAGGGAAGACGGACAGGTCAAGGAGGTGGGATGAGGTTAGTAGGTAGCTGGGGGTGCGGCTTGGGGTGGGAGGAAGGGATGGGTGAGAGGAAGAACCGGTTAGGGAGGCAGAGACAGGTTGGACTGGTTTTGGGATGCAGTGGGTGGGGGGTAAGAACTGGGCTGGTTGTGTGGTGCAGTGGGGGGAGGGGATGAACTGGGCTGGTTTAGGGATGCAGTAGCGGAAGGGGAGATTTTGAAACTGGTGAAGTCCACATTGATACCATATGGCTGCAGGGTTCCCAGGCGGAATATGAGTTGCTGTTCCTGCAACCTTCGGGTGGCATCATTGTGGCAGTGCAGGAGGCCCATGATGGACATGTCATCAAGAGAATGGGAGGGGGAGTGGAAATGGTTTGCGACTGGGAGGTGCAGTTGTTTGTTGCGAACTGAGCGGAGGTGTTCTGCAAAGCGGTCCCCAAGCCTCCGCTTGGTTTCCCCAATGGAGAGGAAGCCGCACCGGGTACAGTGGATGCCATATACCACATTGGCAGATGTGCAGGTGAACCTCTGCTTAATGTGGAATGTCATCTTGGGGCCTGGGATGGGGGTGAGGGAGGAGGTGTGGGGACAAGTGTAGCATTTCCTGCGGTTGCAGGGGAAGGTGCCGGGTGTGGTGGGGTTGGAGGGCAGTGTGGAGCGAACAAGGGAGTCACGGAGAGAGTGGTCTCTCCGGAAAGCAGACAGGGGAGGGGATGGAAAAATGTCTTGGGTGGTGGGGTCGGATTGTAAATGGCGGAAGTGTCGGAGGATAATGCGTTGTATCCGGAGGTTGGTAGGGTGGTGTGTGAGAACGAGGGGGATCCTCTTGGGGCGGTTGTGGCGGGGGCGGGGTGTGAGGGATGTGTCGCGGGAAATGCGGGAGACGCGGTCAAGGGCGTTAAACCAGCCCAGTTCATCCCCTCCCCCCACTGCACCACACAACCAGCCCAGCTCTTCCCCCCCACCCACTGCATCCCAAAACCAGTCCAACCTGTCTCTGCCTCCCTAACCGGTTCTTCCTCTCACCCATCCCTTCCTCCCACCCCAAGCCGCACCCCCAGCTACCTACTAACCTCATCCCACCTCCTTGACCTGTCCGTCTTCCCTGGACTGACCTCTCCCCTCCCTACCTCCCCACCTACACCCTCTCCACCTATCTTCTTTGCTCTCCATCTTCGGTCCGCCTCCCCCTCTCTCCCTATGTATTCCAGTTCCCTCCCCCCATCCCCCTCTCTGATGAAGGGTCCAGGCCCGAAACGTCAGCTTTTGTGCTCCTGAGATGCTGCTTGGCCTGCTGTGTTCATCCAGCCTCACATTTTATTATCTTGGAATCTCCAGCATCTGCAGTTCCCATTATCTCTGATACATTGGGAGTAGGACTGAGGGAAAAGGGATGCAGTGATTGAGGGAAAAGGGATGCAGTGACTGAGGGAAAAGGGATGCAGTGACTGAGTGAAATGGGATGCAGTGACTGAGGGAAATGAGATGCAGTGACTGAGGGAAATGGGATGCAGTGACTGAGGGAAAGGAGATGTAGTGACTGAGGGAAAGGAGATGTAGTGACTGAGGGAAAGGAGATGTAGTGACTGAGGGAAATGAGATGCAGTGACTGAGGGAAAGGAGATGCAGTGACTGACTGAAATGGGATGCAGTGACTTAACGAAATGAGATGCAGTGACTGAGCGAAATGAGATGCACTGACTGAGTGAAATGGGCCGCAGTGCCCGAGTGAAATGGGCCGCAGTGCCCGAGTGAAATGGGCCGCAGTGCCCGAGTGAAATGGGCCGCAGTGCCCGAGTGAAATGGGCCGCAGTGCCCGAGTGAAATGGGCCACAGTGCCTGAGTGAAATGTGATGCCGTGACTGTGGGGAATAGGGTGTGGTGACTGATGGAAATTGATTCACCATCTCATTTGAATAGGATTCACTGTCTCCGTTAAATGTGATGCTGTGACTGAGGGAAATGTGATGCTGTGACTGAGGGAAATGTGATGCTGTGACTGAGGGAAATGTGATTCTGTGACTGAGGGAAATGTGATTCTGTGACTGAGTGAAATGTGATGCAGTGACTGAGGGAAAAGGGATGCAGTGACTGAGTGAAATGGGATGCAGTGACTGAGTGAAATGGGATGCAGTGACTGAGTGAAATGGGATGCAGTGACTGAGGGAAATGGGATGCAGTGACTGTGGGAAATGGGATGCAGTGACTGAGGGAAAATGGGTTGCAATGACTGATGGAAATGGGATATAGTGACTGATGGAAATGGGATGCAGTGACTGTGTGAAATGGGATACAGTGACTGAGGGAAATGGGATGCAGTGACTGAGGGAAATGGGATGCAGTGACTGAGTGAAATGGGATGCAGTGACTCAGGGAAATGGGATGCAATGACTCAGGGAAATGGGATGCAGTGATTGAGTGAAATGGGATGCAGTGATTGAGTGAAATGGGATGCAGTGACTGATTCAAATGGGATACATTGACTGAGGGATAATAAAATGTGAGGCTGGATGAACACTGCAGGCCAAGCAGCATCTCAGGAGCACAAAAGCTGACGTTTCGGGCCTGGACCCTTCATCAGAGAGGGGGATGGGGGGAGGGAACTGGAATACATAGGGAGAGAGGGGGAGGCGGACCGAAGATGGAGAGTAAAGAAGATAGGTGGAGAGGGTGTAGGTGGGGAGGTAGGGAGGGGAGAGGTAAGTCCAGGGAAGACGGACAGGTCAAGGAGGTGGGATGAGGTTAGTCGGTAGCTGGGGGTGCGGCTTGGGGTGGGAGGAAGGGATGGGTGAGAGGAAATGAGATGCAGTGACTGAGGGAAATGGGATGCAGTGACTGAGGGAAAATGGGTTGCAATGACTGATGGAAATGGGATATAATGACTGATGGAAATGGGATGCAGTCACTGAGTGAAATATGATGCACTCACTGAGTGAAATACGATGCTCTCACTGAGTGTACTGTCATTCAGTCACGAGTCAACTGTGATTCAGTCACTGAGTGAATTGTGATGCAGTCACTGAGTGAAATAGGATGCAGTGACTGAGTGAAATGAGATGCAGTGACTGAGTGAAATGAGATGCAGTGACTGAGGGACATGGGATGCAGTGACTCAGGGACATGGGATGCAGTGACTAAGGGACATGGTATGCAGTGACTGAGGGAAATGGGATGCAGTGACTGAGGGAAATGGGATGCAGTGACTGAGTGACATGAGCTGCAGTGACAGAGGTACTGGGAAGGAGTTTCTGAGTTAATAGGGAATCAGTGCCCTATTGGGCATGGGGTGCAATGACTGAGGGAAATGGGATACAGTGCCTGACCGAAAAGGGACGCACTGACTGAGTGAAATGGGATGCAGTGACTGAGGGACATGGGATGCAGTGACTGAGGGACATGGGATGCAGTGAGTGAGGCACATGGGATGCAGTGACTCAGGGAAATGGGATGCAGTGACTCAGGGAAATGGGATGCAGTGACTCCGGGAAATGGGATGCAGTGACTCAGGGAAATGGGATGCAGTGACACAGGGAAATGGGATGCAGTGATTGAGTGAAATGGGATACATTGACTGAGGGAAATGGGTTGCAGTGACTGAGGGAAATGAGATGCACTGATTGTGTGAAATGGAATGCAGTGACTGTGTGAAATGGGATGCAGTGACTGCGTGAAATGGGACGCAGTGACTCAGTGAAATGTGATTCAGTCACTTAGTGAAATGTGATTCCGTCACTGAGTGAAATATGATGCACTCACTGAGTGTACTGTCATTCAGTCACTGAGTCAACTGTGATTCAGTCACTGAGTGAACTGTGATGCAGTGGCTGAGTGAAATAGGATGCAGTGGCTGAGTGAAATGGGATGCAGTGACTGAGTGAAATGTGATGCAGTCACTGAATGAAATGGAATGCACTGATTGTGTGAAATGGGATGCACTGATTGTGTGAAATGGGATGCAGTGACTGTGTGAAATGGGATGCAGTGACTGAGGGAAATGGGATGCAGTGATTGAGGGAAAAGGGATGCAGTGACTGAGGGAAAAGGGATGCAGTGACTGAGTGAAATGGGATGCAGTGACTGAGGGAAATGAGATGCAGTGACTGAGGGAAATGGGATGCAGTGACTGAGGGAAAGGAGATGTAGTGACTGAGGGAAAGGAGATGTAGTGACTGAGGGAAAGGAGATGTAGTGACTGAGGGAAATGAGATGCAGTGACTGAGGGAAAGGAGATGCAGTGACTGACTGAAATGGGATGCAGTGACTTAACGAAATGAGATGCAGTGACTGAGCGAAATGAGATGCACTGACTGAGTGAAATGGGCCGCAGTGCCCGAGTGAAATGGGCCGCAGTGCCCGAGTGAAATGGGCCGCAGTGCCCGAGTGAAATGGGCCGCAGTGCCCGAGTGAAATGGGCCACAGTGCCTGAGTGAAATGTGATGCCGTGACTGTGGGGAATAGGGTGTGGTGACTGATGGAAATTGATTCACCATCTCATTTGAATAGGATTCACTGTCTCCGTTAAATGTGATGCTGTGACTGAGGGAAATGTGATGCTGTGACTGAGGGAAATGTGATGCTGTGACTGAGGGAAATGTGATGCTGTGACTGAGGGAAATGTGATTCTGTGACTGAGTGAAATGTGATGCAGTGACTGAGGGAAAAGGGATGCAGTGACTGAGTGAAATGGGATGCAGTGACTGAGTGAAATGGGATGCAGTGACTGAGTGAAATGGGATGCAGTGACTGAGGGAAATGGGATGCAGTGACTGTGGGAAATGGGATGCAGTGACTGTGGGAAATGGGATGCAGTGACTGAGGGAAAATGGGTTGCAATGACTGATGGAAATGGGATATAGTGACTGATGGAAATGGGATGCAGTGACTGTGTGAAATGGGATACAGTGACTGAGGGAAATGGGATGCAGTGACTGAGGGAAATGGGATGCAGTGACTGAGTGAAATGGGATGCAGTGACTCAGGGAAATGGGATGCAATGACTCAGGGAAATGGGATGCAGTGATTGAGTGAAATGGGATGCAGTGACTGATTCAAATGGGATACATTGACTGAGGGATAATAAAATGTGAGGCTGGATGAACACTGCAGGCCAAGCAGCATCTCAGGAGCACAAAAGCTGACGTTTCGGGCCTGGACCCTTCATCAGAGAGGGGGATGGGGGGAGGGAACTGGAATACATAGGGAGAGAGGGGGAGGCGGACCGAAGATGGAGAGTAAAGAAGATAGGTGGAGAGGGTGTAGGTGGGGAGGTAGGGAGGGGAGAGGTAAGTCCAGGGAAGACGGACAGGTCAAGGAGGTGGGATGAGGTTAGTCGGTAGCTGGGGGTGCGGCTTGGGGTGGGAGGAAGGGATGGGTGAGAGGAAATGAGATGCAGTGACTGAGGGAAATGGGATGCAGTGACTGAGGGAAAATGGGTTGCAATGACTGATGGAAATGGGATATAATGACTGATGGAAATGGGATGCAGTGACTGAGTGAAATGTGATGCAGTGAATGATGGAAATTGGATGCAGTGACAGAGTGGCATGAGCTGCAGTGTCTGATGGAAATGTGATGCAGTCGCTGAGGGAAATGGGATGCAGTGAGTGTGGGAAATTGAATTCATCGTCTGTGTGATAGGGGAAACAGTGACTGAAAGAAATGTGATGCAGTGACTGTGGTGAAGGAGATGCAGTGATTGAGTAAATGGGATGCAGTGACTGAGTGAAATTTAATGCACTGACCGAGTGAAATGAGATGCAGTGACTGAGGGAAATGGGATGCAATCACTGAGTGAATTGCGATGCAGAGACTGAGGGAAAGGAAATGCTGTGACGATGGGAAATGGGATGCAGTGAGTGTGGGAAATTGAATGCAGCGTCTGTGAGATAAGGGAAACAGTGAGTGATGGAAATGAGATGCACTGACTGTGTTGAAGGTGATGCAGTGACTGAATGAAATGAGATGCAGTGACTGCGTGAAATGGGATGCACTGACTGTGGTGAAGGAGATGCAGTGACTGAGGGAAATGGGATGCAGTGACTGAGGGAAATGGGATGCAGTGACTGAGTGACATGTGCTGCAGTGTCTGATGGAAATTTGATGCAGTACCTGATGGAAATGGGAAGGAGTGACTGAGGTACTGGGAAGGAGTGACTGAGTTCATGGGGATGCAGTGCCCGAGCGGACTTGGGGTGCAGTGACTGAGGGAAATGGGATGCAGTGAGTGAGGGACATGGGATGCAGTGACTGAGGGAAAGGAGATGCTGTGACTATGGGAAATGGGAAGCAGTGAGTGTGGGAAATTGAATGCAGTGCCTGTGAGATATGGGAAACAGTGACTGAGAGAAATGGGATGCAGTGACTGAGAGAAATGGGATGCAGTGACTGAGAGAAATGGGATGCAGTGACTGGGTGAAATGGGATGCAGTGACTGAGTGAAATGATATGCCTTGTTTGATGGAAATATGATGTAGTAACTGACGGAAATGAGATGCAGTGCCCGAGTGAAATGGGCCGCAGTGTCCGAGTGAAATGGGCCACAGTGCCCGAGTGAAATGGGATGCCGTGCCTGAGGGTAATGGAATGCAGTACCTGAGTGAAATGTGATGCCGTGACTATGGGGAATAGGGTGTGGTGACTGATGGAAATTGATTCACCGTCTCATTTGAATAGGATTCGCTGTCTCCGTTAAATGTGATGCAGTGACTGAGTGATAATGGGATGCAGTGACTAATGGAAATGGGATGCAGTGACTGAGGGAAATGAGATGCAGTGACTGACGGAAATGAGATGCAGTGACTGTGGGGAAATGGGATGCCGTGACTGTGGGAAATGGGACGCTGTGACTGTGGGAAATGGGATGTTGTGACTGTGGGAAATGGGATGTTGTGACTGAGGGTAATGGGATGCTGTGACTGAGTGAAATGGGATGCCATCCCTAAGTCAATGGGATGCAGTGACTGAGGGAAAGGAGATGTAGTGACTGAGGGAAATGAGATGCAGTGACTGAGGGAAATGAGATGCAGTGACTGAGGGAAAGGAGATGCAGTGACTGACTGAAATGGGAGGGAGTGACTGACTGAAATGGGATGCAGTGACTTAACGAAATGAGATGCAGTGACTGAGCGAAATGAGATGCACTGACTGAGTGAAATGTGATGCAGTGCCCGAGTGAAATGGGCCGCAGTGCCCGAGTGAAATGGGCCGCAGTGCCCGAGTGAAATGGGCCGCAGTGCCCGAGTGAAATGGGCCGCAGTGCCCGAGTGAAATGGGCCGCAGTGCCCGAGTGAAATGGGCCACAGTGCCCGAGTGAAATGGGATGCCGTGACTGTGGGGAATAGGGTGTGGTGACTGATGGAAATTGATTCACCATCTCATTTGAATAGGATTCACTGTCTCCGTTAAATGTGATGCTGTGACTGAGGGAAATGTGATGCTGTGACTGAGGGAAATGTGATTCTGTGACTGAGGGAAATGTGATTCTGTGACTGAGTGAAATGTGATGCAGTGACTGAGGGAAAAGGGATGCAGTGACTGAGTGAAATGGGATGCAGTGACTGAGTGAAATGGGATGCAGTGACTGAGTGAAATGAGATGCAGTGACTGAGTGAAATGAGATGCAGTGACTGAGTGAAATGAGATGCAGTGACTGAGGGAAATGAGATGCAGTGACTGAGGGAAATTGGATGCAGTGACTGTGGGAAATGGGATGCAGTGACTGAGGGAAAATGGGTTGCAATGACTGATGGAAATGGGATATAGTGACTGATGGAAATGGGATATAGTGACTGATGGAAATGGGATGCAGTGACTGTGTGAAATGGGATGCAGTGACTGAGGGAAATGGGATGCAGTGACTGAGTGAAATGGGATGCAGTGACTCAGGGAAATGGGATGCAATGACTTAGGGAAATGGGATGCAGTGATTGAGTGAAATGGGATGCAGTGATTGAGTGAAATGGGATGCAGTGACTAATGCAAATGGGATACATTGACTGAGGGATAATAAAATGTGAGGCTGGATGAACACAGCAGGCCAAGCAGCATCTCAGGAGCACAAAAGCTGACGTTTCGGGCCTGGACCCTTCATCAGAGAGGGGGATGAGGGGAGGGAACTGGAATACATAGGGAGAGAGGGGGAGGCGGACCGAAGATGGAGAGTAAAGAAGATAGGTGGAGAGGGTGTAGGTGGGGAGGTAGGGAGGGGAGAGGTCAGTCCAGGGAAGACGGACAGGTCAAGGAGGTGGGATGAGGTTAGTAGGTAGCTGGGGGTGCGGCTTGGGGTGGGAGGAAGGGATGGGTGAGAGGAAGAACCGGTTAGGGAGGCAGAGACAGGTTGGACTGGTTTTGGGATGCAGTGGGTGGGGGGGAAGAACTGGGCTGGTTGTGTGGTGCAGTGGGGGGAGGGGATGAACTGGGCTGGTTTAGGGATGCAGTAGCGGAAGGGGAGATTTTGAAACTGGTGAAGTCCACATTGATACCATATGGCTGCAGGGTTCCCAGGCGGAATATGAGTTGCTGTTCCTGCAACCTTCGGGTGGCATCATTGTGGCAGTGCAGGAGGCCCATGATGGACATGTCATCAAGAGAATGGGAGGGGGAGTGGAAATGGTTTGCGACTGGGAGGTGCAGTTGTTTGTTGCGAACTGAGCGGAGGTGTTCTGCAAAGCGGTCCCCAAGCCTCCGCTTGGTTTCCCCAATGGAGAGGAAGCCGCACCGGGTACAGTGGATGCCATATACCACATTGGCAGATGTGCAGGTGAACCTCTGCTTAATGTGGAATGTCATCTTGGGGCCTGGGATGGGGGTGAGGGAGGAGGTGTGGGGACAAGTGTAGCATTTCCTGCGGTTGCAGGGGAAGGTGCCGGGTGTGGTGGGGTTGGAGGGCAGTGTGGAGCGAACAAGGGAGTCACGGAGAGAGTGGTCTCTCCGGAAAGCAGACAGGGGAGGGGATGGAAAAATGTCTTGGGTGGTGGGGTCGGATTGTAAATGGCGGAAGCGTCGGAGGATAATGCGTTGTATCCGGAGGTTGGTAGGGTGGTGTGTGAGAACGAGGGGGATCCTCTTGGGGCGGTTGTGGCGGGGGCGGGGTGTGAGGGATGTGTCGCGGGAAATGCGGGAGACGCGGTCAAGGGCGTTAAACCAGCCCAGTTCATCCCCTCCCCCCACTGCACCACACAACCAGCCCAGCTCTTCCCCCCCACCCACTGCATCCCAAAACCAGTCCAACCTGTCTCTGCCTCCCTAACCGGTTCTTCCTCTCACCCATCCCTTCCTCCCACCCCAAGCCGCACCCCCAGCTACCTACTAACCTCATCCCACCTCCTTGACCTGTCCGTCTTCCCTGGACTGACCTCTCCCCTCCCTACCTCCCCACCTACACCCTCTCCACCTATCTTCTTTGCTCTCCATCTTCGGTCCGCCTCCCCCTCTCTCCCTATGTATTCCAGTTCCCTCCCCCCATCCCCCTCTCTGATGAAGGGTCCAGGCCCGAAACGTCAGCTTTTGTGCTCCTGAGATGCTGCTTGGCCTGCTGTGTTCATCCAGCCTCACATTTTATTATCTTGGAATCTCCAGCATCTGCAGTTCCCATTATCTCTGATACATTGGGAGTAGGACTGAGGGAAAAGGGATGCAGTGATTGAGGGAAAAGGGATGCAGTGACTGAGGGAAAAGGGATGCAGTGACTGAGTGAAATGGGATGCAGTGACTGAGGGAAATGAGATGCAGTGACTGAGGGAAATGGGATGCAGTGACTGAGGGAAAGGAGATGTAGTGACTGAGGGAAAGGAGATGTAGTGACTGAGGGAAAGGAGATGTAGTGACTGAGGGAAATGAGATGCAGTGACTGAGGGAAAGGAGATGCAGTGACTGACTGAAATGGGATGCAGTGACTTAACGAAATGAGATGCAGTGACTGAGCGAAATGAGATGCACTGACTGAGTGAAATGGGCCGCAGTGCCCGAGTGAAATGGGCCGCAGTGCCCGAGTGAAATGGGCCGCAGTGCCCGAGTGAAATGGGCCGCAGTGCCCGAGTGAAATGGGCCGCAGTGCCCGAGTGAAATGGGCCGCAGTGCCCGAGTGAAATGGGCCACAGTGCCTGAGTGAAATGTGATGCCGTGACTGTGGGGAATAGGGTGTGGTGACTGATGGAAATTGATTCACCATCTCATTTGAATAGGATTCACTGTCTCCGTTAAATGTGATGCTGTGACTGAGGGAAATGTGATGCTGTGACTGAGGGAAATGTGATGCTGTGACTGAGGGAAATGTGATTCTGTGACTGAGGGAAATGTGATTCTGTGACTGAGTGAAATGTGATGCAGTGACTGAGGGAAAAGGGATGCAGTGACTGAGTGAAATGGGATGCAGTGACTGAGTGAAATGGGATGCAGTGACTGAGTGAAATGGGATGCAGTGACTGAGGGAAATGGGATGCAGTGACTGTGGGAAATGGGATGCAGTGACTGAGGGAAAATGGGTTGCAATGACTGATGGAAATGGGATATAGTGACTGATGGAAATGGGATGCAGTGACTGTGTGAAATGGGATACAGTGACTGAGGGAAATGGGATGCAGTGACTGAGGGAAATGGGATGCAGTGACTGAGTGAAATGGGATGCAGTGACTCAGGGAAATGGGATGCAATGACTCAGGGAAATGGGATGCAGTGATTGAGTGAAATGGGATGCAGTGATTGAGTGAAATGGGATGCAGTGACTGATTCAAATGGGATACATTGACTGAGGGATAATAAAATGTGAGGCTGGATGAACACTGCAGGCCAAGCAGCATCTCAGGAGCACAAAAGCTGACGTTTCGGGCCTGGACCCTTCATCAGAGAGGGGGATGGGGGGAGGGAACTGGAATACATAGGGAGAGAGGGGGAGGCGGACCGAAGATGGAGAGTAAAGAAGATAGGTGGAGAGGGTGTAGGTGGGGAGGTAGGGAGGGGAGAGGTAAGTCCAGGGAAGACGGACAGGTCAAGGAGGTGGGATGAGGTTAGTCGGTAGCTGGGGGTGCGGCTTGGGGTGGGAGGAAGGGATGGGTGAGAGGAAATGAGATGCAGTGACTGAGGGAAATGGGATGCAGTGACTGAGGGAAAATGGGTTGCAATGACTGATGGAAATGGGATATAATGACTGATGGAAATGGGATGCAGTCACTGAGTGAAATATGATGCACTCACTGAGTGAAATACGATGCTCTCACTGAGTGTACTGTCATTCAGTCACGAGTCAACTGTGATTCAGTCACTGAGTGAATTGTGATGCAGTCACTGAGTGAAATAGGATGCAGTGACTGAGTGAAATGAGATGCAGTGACTGAGTGAAATGAGATGCAGTGACTGAGGGACATGGGATGCAGTGACTCAGGGACATGGGATGCAGTGACTAAGGGACATGGTATGCAGTGACTGAGGGAAATGGGATGCAGTGACTGAGGGAAATGGGATGCAGTGACTGAGTGACATGAGCTGCAGTGACAGAGGTACTGGGAAGGAGTTTCTGAGTTAATAGGGAATCAGTGCCCTATTGGGCATGGGGTGCAATGACTGAGGGAAATGGGATACAGTGCCTGACCGAAAAGGGACGCACTGACTGAGTGAAATGGGATGCAGTGACTGAGGGACATGGGATGCAGTGACTGAGGGACATGGGATGCAGTGAGTGAGGCACATGGGATGCAGTGACTCAGGGAAATGGGATGCAGTGACTCAGGGAAATGGGATGCAGTGACTCCGGGAAATGGGATGCAGTGACTCAGGGAAATGGGATGCAGTGACACAGGGAAATGGGATGCAGTGATTGAGTGAAATGGGATACATTGACTGAGGGAAATGGGTTGCAGTGACTGAGGGAAATGAGATGCACTGATTGTGTGAAATGGAATGCAGTGACTGTGTGAAATGGGATGCAGTGACTGCGTGAAATGGGACGCAGTGACTCAGTGAAATGTGATTCAGTCACTTAGTGAAATGTGATTCCGTCACTGAGTGAAATATGATGCACTCACTGAGTGTACTGTCATTCAGTCACTGAGTCAACTGTGATTCAGTCACTGAGTGAACTGTGATGCAGTGGCTGAGTGAAATAGGATGCAGTGGCTGAGTGAAATGGGATGCAGTGACTGAGTGAAATGTGATGCAGTCACTGAATGAAATGGAATGCACTGATTGTGTGAAATGGGATGCACTGATTGTGTGAAATGGGATGCAGTGACTGTGTGAAATGGGATGCAGTGACTGAGGGAAAAGGGATGCAGTGATTGAGGGAAAAGGGATGCAGTGACTGAGGGAAAAGGGATGCAGTGACTGAGTGAAATGGGATGCAGTGACTGAGGGAAATGAGATGCAGTGACTGAGGGAAATGGGATGCAGTGACTGAGGGAAAGGAGATGTAGTGACTGAGGGAAAGGAGATGTAGTGACTGAGGGAAAGGAGATGTAGTGACTGAGGGAAATGAGATGCAGTGACTGAGGGAAAGGAGATGCAGTGACTGACTGAAATGGGATGCAGTGACTTAACGAAATGAGATGCAGTGACTGAGCGAAATGAGATGCACTGACTGAGTGAAATGGGCCGCAGTGCCCGAGTGAAATGGGCCGCAGTGCCCGAGTGAAATGGGCCGCAGTGCCCGAGTGAAATGGGCCGCAGTGCCCGAGTGAAATGGGCCGCAGTGCCCGAGTGAAATGGGCCACAGTGCCTGAGTGAAATGTGATGCCGTGACTGTGGGGAATAGGGTGTGGTGACTGATGGAAATTGATTCACCATCTCATTTGAATAGGATTCACTGTCTCCGTTAAATGTGATGCTGTGACTGAGGGAAATGTGATGCTGTGACTGAGGGAAATGTGATGCTGTGACTGAGGGAAATGTGATTCTGTGACTGAGGGAAATGTGATTCTGTGACTGAGTGAAATGTGATGCAGTGACTGAGGGAAAAGGGATGCAGTGACTGAGTGAAATGGGATGCAGTGACTGAGTGAAATGGGATGCAGTGACTGAGTGAAATGGGATGCAGTGACTGAGGGAAATGGGATGCAGTGACTGAGGGAAATGGGATGCAGTGACTGTGGGAAATGGGATGCAGTGACTGTGGGAAATGGGATGCAGTGACTGAGGGAAAATGGGTTGCAATGACTGATGGAAATGGGATATAGTGACTGATGGAAATGGGATGCAGTGACTGTGTGAAATGGGATACAGTGACTGAGGGAAATGGGATGCAGTGACTGAGGGAAATGGGATGCAGTGACTGAGTGAAATGGGATGCAGTGACTCAGGGAAATGGGATGCAATGACTCAGGGAAATGGGATGCAGTGATTGAGTGAAATGGGATGCAGTGACTGATTCAAATGGGATACATTGACTGAGGGATAATAAAATGTGAGGCTGGATGAACACTGCAGGCCAAGCAGCATCTCAGGAGCACAAAAGCTGACGTTTCGGGCCTGGACCCTTCATCAGAGAGGGGGATGGGGGGAGGGAACTGGAATACATAGGGAGAGAGGGGGAGGCGGACCGAAGATGGAGAGTAAAGAAGATAGGTGGAGAGGGTGTAGGTGGGGAGGTAGGGAGGGGAGAGGTAAGTCCAGGGAAGACGGACAGGTCAAGGAGGTGGGATGAGGTTAGTCGGTAGCTGGGGGTGCGGCTTGGGGTGGGAGGAAGGGATGGGTGAGAGGAAATGAGATGCAGTGACTGAGGGAAATGGGATGCAGTGACTGAGGGAAAATGGGTTGCAATGACTGATGGAAATGGGATATAATGACTGATGGAAATGGGATGCAGTGACTGAGTGAAATGTGATGCAGTGAATGATGGAAATTGGATGCAGTGACAGAGTGGCATGAGCTGCAGTGTCTGATGGAAATGTGATGCAGTCGCTGAGGGAAATGGGATGCAGTGAGTGTGGGAAATTGAATTCATCGTCTGTGTGATAGGGGAAACAGTGACTGAAAGAAATGTGATGCAGTGACTGTGGTGAAGGAGATGCAGTGATTGAGTAAATGGGATGCAGTGACTGAGTGAAATTTAATGCACTGACCGAGTGAAATGAGATGCAGTGACTGAGGGAAATGGGATGCAATCACTGAGTGAATTGCGATGCAGAGACTGAGGGAAAGGAAATGCTGTGACGATGGGAAATGGGATGCAGTGAGTGTGGGAAATTGAATGCAGCGTCTGTGAGATAAGGGAAACAGTGAGTGATGGAAATGAGATGCACTGACTGTGTTGAAGGTGATGCAGTGACTGAATGAAATGAGATGCAGTGACTGCGTGAAATGGGATGCACTGACTGTGGTGAAGGAGATGCAGTGACTGAGGGAAATGGGATGCAGTGACTGAGGGAAATGGGATGCAGTGACTGAGTGACATGTGCTGCAGTGTCTGATGGAAATTTGATGCAGTACCTGATGGAAATGGGAAGGAGTGACTGAGGTACTGGGAAGGAGTGACTGAGTTCATGGGGATGCAGTGCCCGAGCGGACTTGGGGTGCAGTGACTGAGGGAAATGGGATGCAGTGAGTGAGGGACATGGGATGCAGTGACTGAGGGAAAGGAGATGCTGTGACTATGGGAAATGGGAAGCAGTGAGTGTGGGAAATTGAATGCAGTGCCTGTGAGATATGGGAAACAGTGACTGAGAGAAATGGGATGCAGTGACTGAGAGAAATGGGATGCAGTGACTGAGAGAAATGGGATGCAGTGACTGGGTGAAATGGGATGCAGTGACTGAGTGAAATGATATGCCTTGTTTGATGGAAATATGATGTAGTAACTGACGGAAATGAGATGCAGTGCCCGAGTGAAATGGGCCGCAGTGTCCGAGTGAAATGGGCCACAGTGCCCGAGTGAAATGGGATGCCGTGCCTGAGGGTAATGGAATGCAGTACCTGAGTGAAATGTGATGCCGTGACTATGGGGAATAGGGTGTGGTGACTGATGGAAATTGATTCACCGTCTCATTTGAATAGGATTCGCTGTCTCCGTTAAATGTGATGCAGTGACTGAGTGATAATGGGATGCAGTGACTAATGGAAATGGGATGCAGTGACTGAGGGAAATGAGATGCAGTGACTGACGGAAATGAGATGCAGTGACTGTGGGGAAATGGGATGCCGTGACTGTGGGAAATGGGACGCTGTGACTGTGGGAAATGGGATGTTGTGACTGTGGGAAATGGGATGTTGAGACTGAGGGTAATGGGATGCTGTGACTGAGTGAAATGGGATGCCATCCCTAAGTCAATGGGATGCAGTGACTGAGGGAAAGGAGATGTAGTGACTGAGGGAAATGAGATGCAGTGACTGAGGGAAATGAGATGCAGTGACTGAGGGAAAGGAGATGCAGTGACTGACTGAAATGGGAGGGAGTGACTGACTGAAATGGGATGCAGTGACTTAACGAAATGAGATGCAGTGACTGAGCGAAATGAGATGCACTGACTGAGTGAAATGTGATGCAGTGCCCGAGTGAAATGGGCCGCAGTGCCCGAGTGAAATGGGCCGCAGTGCCCGAGTGAAATGGGCCGCAGTGCCCGAGTGAAATGGGCCGCAGTGCCCGAGTGAAATGGGCCGCAGTGCCCGAGTGAAATGGGCCGCAGTGCCCGAGTGAAATGGGCCACAGTGCCCGAGTGAAATGGGATGCCGTGACTGTGGGGAATAGGGTGTGGTGACTGATGGAAATTGATTCACCATCTCATTTGAATAGGATTCACTGTCTCCGTTAAATGTGATGCTGTGACTGAGGGAAATGTGATGCTGTGACTGAGGGAAATGTGATTCTGTGACTGAGGGAAATGTGATTCTGTGACTGAGTGAAATGTGATGCAGTGACTGAGGGAAAAGGGATGCAGTGACTGAGTGAAATGGGATGCAGTGACTGAGTGAAATGGGATGCAGTGACTGAGTGAAATGAGATGCAGTGACTGAGTGAAATGAGATGCAGTGACTGAGTGAAATGAGATGCAGTGACTGAGGGAAATGAGATGCAGTGACTGAGGGAAATGGGATGCAGTGACTGAGGGAAATTGGATGCAGTGACTGTGGGAAATGGGATGCAGTGACTGAGGGAAAATGGGTTGCAATGACTGATGGAAATGGGATATAGTGACTGATGGAAATGGGATATAGTGACTGATGGAAATGGGATGCAGTGACTGTGTGAAATGGGATGCAGTGACTGAGGGAAATGGGATGCAGTGACTGAGTGAAATGGGATGCAGTGACTCAGGGAAATGGGATGCAATGACTTAGGGAAATGGGATGCAGTGATTGAGTGAAATGGGATGCAGTGATTGAGTGAAATGGGATGCAGTGACTAATGCAAATGGGATACATTGACTGAGGGATAATAAAATGTGAGGCTGGATGAACACAGCAGGCCAAGCAGCATCTCAGGAGCACAAAAGCTGACGTTTCGGGCCTGGACCCTTCATCAGAGAGGGGGATGGGGGGAGGGAACTGGAATACATAGGGAGAGAGGGGGAGGCGGACCGAAGATGGAGAGTAAAGAAGATAGGTGGAGAGGGTGTAGGTGGGGAGGTAGGGAGGGGAGAGGTCAGTCCAGGGAAGACGGACAGGTCAAGGAGGTGGGATGAGGTTAGTAGGTAGCTGGGGGTGCGGCTTGGGGTGGGAGGAAGGGATGGGTGAGAGGAAGAACCGGTTAGGGAGGCAGAGACAGGTTGGACTGGTTTTGGGATGCAGTGGGTGGGGGGGAAGAACTGGGCTGGTTGTGTGGTGCAGTGGGGGGAGGGGATGAACTGGGCTGGTTTAGGGATGCAGTAGCGGAAGGGGAGATTTTGAAACTGGTGAAGTCCACATTGATACCATATGGCTGCAGGGTTCCCAGGCGGAATATGAGTTGCTGTTCCTGCAACCTTCGGGTGGCATCATTGTGGCAGTGCAGGAGGCCCATGATGGACATGTCATCAAGAGAATGGGAGGGGGAGTGGAAATGGTTTGCGACTGGGAGGTGCAGTTGTTTGTTGCGAACTGAGCGGAGGTGTTCTGCAAAGCGGTCCCCAAGCCTCCGCTTGGTTTCCCCAATGGAGAGGAAGCCGCACCGGGTACAGTGGATGCCATATACCACATTGGCAGATGTGCAGGTGAACCTCTGCTTAATGTGGAATGTCATCTTGGGGCCTGGGATGGGGGTGAGGGAGGAGGTGTGGGGACAAGTGTAGCATTTCCTGCGGTTGCAGGGGAAGGTGCCGGGTGTGGTGGGGTTGGAGGGCAGTGTGGAGCGAACAAGGGAGTCACGGAGAGAGTGGTCTCTCCGGAAAGCAGACAGGGGAGGGGATGGAAAAATGTCTTGGGTGGTGGGGTCGGATTGTAAATGGCGGAAGCGTCGGAGGATAATGCGTTGTATCCGGAGGTTGGTAGGGTGGTGTGTGAGAACGAGGGGGATCCTCTTGGGGCGGTTGTGGCGGGGGCGGGGTGTGAGGGATGTGTCGCGGGAAATGCGGGAGACGCGGTCAAGGGCGTTAAACCAGCCCAGTTCATCCCCTCCCCCCACTGCACCACACAACCAGCCCAGCTCTTCCCCCCCACCCACTGCATCCCAAAACCAGTCCAACCTGTCTCTGCCTCCCTAACCGGTTCTTCCTCTCACCCATCCCTTCCTCCCACCCCAAGCCGCACCCCCAGCTACCTACTAACCTCATCCCACCTCCTTGACCTGTCCGTCTTCCCTGGACTGACCTCTCCCCTCCCTACCTCCCCACCTACACCCTCTCCACCTATCTTCTTTGCTCTCCATCTTCGGTCCGCCTCCCCCTCTCTCCCTATGTATTCCAGTTCCCTCCCCCCATCCCCCTCTCTGATGAAGGGTCCAGGCCCGAAACGTCAGCTTTTGTGCTCCTGAGATGCTGCTTGGCCTGCTGTGTTCATCCAGCCTCACATTTTATTATCTTGGAATCTCCAGCATCTGCAGTTCCCATTATCTCTGATACATTGGGAGTAGGACTGAGGGAAAAGGGATGCAGTGATTGAGGGAAAAGGGATGCAGTGACTGAGGGAAAAGGGATGCAGTGACTGAGTGAAATGGGATGCAGTGACTGAGGGAAATGAGATGCAGTGACTGAGGGAAATGGGATGCAGTGACTGAGGGAAAGGAGATGTAGTGACTGAGGGAAAGGAGATGTAGTGACTGAGGGAAAGGAGATGTAGTGACTGAGGGAAATGAGATGCAGTGACTGAGGGAAAGGAGATGCAGTGACTGACTGAAATGGGATGCAGTGACTTAACGAAATGAGATGCAGTGACTGAGCGAAATGAGATGCACTGACTGAGTGAAATGGGCCGCAGTGCCCGAGTGAAATGGGCCGCAGTGCCCGAGTGAAATGGGCCGCAGTGCCCGAGTGAAATGGGCCGCAGTGCCCGAGTGAAATGGGCCGCAGTGCCCGAGTGAAATGGGCCACAGTGCCTGAGTGAAATGTGATGCCGTGACTGTGGGGAATAGGGTGTGGTGACTGATGGAAATTGATTCACCATCTCATTTGAATAGGATTCACTGTCTCCGTTAAATGTGATGCTGTGACTGAGGGAAATGTGATGCTGTGACTGAGGGAAATGTGATGCTGTGACTGAGGGAAATGTGATTCTGTGACTGAGGGAAATGTGATTCTGTGACTGAGTGAAATGTGATGCAGTGACTGAGGGAAAAGGGATGCAGTGACTGAGTGAAATGGGATGCAGTGACTGAGTGAAATGGGATGCAGTGACTGAGTGAAATGGGATGCAGTGACTGAGGGAAATGGGATGCAGTGACTGTGGGAAATGGGATGCAGTGACTGAGGGAAAATGGGTTGCAATGACTGATGGAAATGGGATATAGTGACTGATGGAAATGGGATGCAGTGACTGTGTGAAATGGGATACAGTGACTGAGGGAAATGGGATGCAGTGACTGAGGGAAATGGGATGCAGTGACTGAGTGAAATGGGATGCAGTGACTCAGGGAAATGGGATGCAATGACTCAGGGAAATGGGATGCAGTGATTGAGTGAAATGGGATGCAGTGATTGAGTGAAATGGGATGCAGTGACTGATTCAAATGGGATACATTGACTGAGGGATAATAAAATGTGAGGCTGGATGAACACTGCAGGCCAAGCAGCATCTCAGGAGCACAAAAGCTGACGTTTCGGGCCTGGACCCTTCATCAGAGAGGGGGATGGGGGGAGGGAACTGGAATACATAGGGAGAGAGGGGGAGGCGGACCGAAGATGGAGAGTAAAGAAGATAGGTGGAGAGGGTGTAGGTGGGGAGGTAGGGAGGGGAGAGGTAAGTCCAGGGAAGACGGACAGGTCAAGGAGGTGGGATGAGGTTAGTCGGTAGCTGGGGGTGCGGCTTGGGGTGGGAGGAAGGGATGGGTGAGAGGAAATGAGATGCAGTGACTGAGGGAAATGGGATGCAGTGACTGAGGGAAAATGGGTTGCAATGACTGATGGAAATGGGATATAATGACTGATGGAAATGGGATGCAGTCACTGAGTGAAATATGATGCACTCACTGAGTGAAATACGATGCTCTCACTGAGTGTACTGTCATTCAGTCACGAGTCAACTGTGATTCAGTCACTGAGTGAATTGTGATGCAGTCACTGAGTGAAATAGGATGCAGTGACTGAGTGAAATGAGATGCAGTGACTGAGTGAAATGAGATGCAGTGACTGAGGGACATGGGATGCAGTGACTCAGGGACATGGGATGCAGTGACTAAGGGACATGGTATGCAGTGACTGAGGGAAATGGGATGCAGTGACTGAGGGAAATGGGATGCAGTGACTGAGTGACATGAGCTGCAGTGACAGAGGTACTGGGAAGGAGTTTCTGAGTTAATAGGGAATCAGTGCCCTATTGGGCATGGGGTGCAATGACTGAGGGAAATGGGATACAGTGCCTGACCGAAAAGGGACGCACTGACTGAGTGAAATGGGATGCAGTGACTGAGGGACATGGGATGCAGTGACTGAGGGACATGGGATGCAGTGAGTGAGGCACATGGGATGCAGTGACTCAGGGAAATGGGATGCAGTGACTCAGGGAAATGGGATGCAGTGACTCCGGGAAATGGGATGCAGTGACTCAGGGAAATGGGATGCAGTGACACAGGGAAATGGGATGCAGTGATTGAGTGAAATGGGATACATTGACTGAGGGAAATGGGTTGCAGTGACTGAGGGAAATGAGATGCACTGATTGTGTGAAATGGAATGCAGTGACTGTGTGAAATGGGATGCAGTGACTGCGTGAAATGGGACGCAGTGACTCAGTGAAATGTGATTCAGTCACTTAGTGAAATGTGATTCCGTCACTGAGTGAAATATGATGCACTCACTGAGTGTACTGTCATTCAGTCACTGAGTCAACTGTGATTCAGTCACTGAGTGAACTGTGATGCAGTGGCTGAGTGAAATAGGATGCAGTGGCTGAGTGAAATGGGATGCAGTGACTGAGTGAAATGTGATGCAGTCACTGAATGAAATGGAATGCACTGATTGTGTGAAATGGGATGCACTGATTGTGTGAAATGGGATTTTGTGACTGTGTGAAATGGGATGCAGTGACTGAGGGAAAAGGGATGCAGTGATTGAGGGAAAAGGGATGCAGTGACTGAGGGAAAAGGGATGCAGTGACTGAGTGAAATGGGATGCAGTGACTGAGGGAAATGAGATGCAGTGACTGAGGGAAATGGGATGCAGTGACTGAGGGAAAGGAGATGTAGTGACTGAGGGAAAGGAGATGTAGTGACTGAGGGAAAGGAGATGTAGTGACTGAGGGAAATGAGATGCAGTGACTGAGGGAAAGGAGATGCAGTGACTGACTGAAATGGGATGCAGTGACTTAACGAAATGAGATGCAGTGACTGAGCGAAATGAGATGCACTGACTGAGTGAAATGGGCCGCAGTGCCCGAGTGAAATGGGCCGCAGTGCCCGAGTGAAATGGGCCGCAGTGCCCGAGTGAAATGGGCCGCAGTGCCCGAGTGAAATGGGCCACAGTGCCTGAGTGAAATGTGATGCCGTGACTGTGGGGAATAGGGTGTGGTGACTGATGGAAATTGATTCACCATCTCATTTGAATAGGATTCACTGTCTCCGTTAAATGTGATGCTGTGACTGAGGGAAATGTGATGCTGTGACTGAGGGAAATGTGATGCTGTGACTGAGGGAAATGTGATTCTGTGACTGAGGGAAATGTGATTCTGTGACTGAGTGAAATGTGATGCAGTGACTGAGGGAAAAGGGATGCAGTGACTGAGTGAAATGGGATGCAGTGACTGAGTGAAATGGGATGCAGTGACTGAGTGAAATGGGATGCAGTGACTGAGGGAAATGGGATGCAGTGACTGAGGGAAATGGGATGCAGTGACTGTGGGAAATGGGATGCAGTGACTGTGGGAAATGGGATGCAGTGACTGAGGGAAAATGGGTTGCAATGACTGATGGAAATGGGATATAGTGACTGATGGAAATGGGATGCAGTGACTGTGTGAAATGGGATACAGTGACTGAGGGAAATGGGATGCAGTGACTGAGGGAAATGGGATGCAGTGACTGAGTGAAATGGGATGCAGTGACTCAGGGAAATGGGATGCAATGACTCAGGGAAATGGGATGCAGTGATTGAGTGAAATGGGATGCAGTGACTGATTCAAATGGGATACATTGACTGAGGGATAATAAAATGTGAGGCTGGATGAACACTGCAGGCCAAGCAGCATCTCAGGAGCACAAAAGCTGACGTTTCGGGCCTGGACCCTTCATCAGAGAGGGGGATGGGGGGAGGGAACTGGAATACATAGGGAGAGAGGGGGAGGCGGACCGAAGATGGAGAGTAAAGAAGATAGGTGGAGAGGGTGTAGGTGGGGAGGTAGGGAGGGGAGAGGTAAGTCCAGGGAAGACGGACAGGTCAAGGAGGTGGGATGAGGTTAGTCGGTAGCTGGGGGTGCGGCTTGGGGTGGGAGGAAGGGATGGGTGAGAGGAAATGAGATGCAGTGACTGAGGGAAATGGGATGCAGTGACTGAGGGAAAATGGGTTGCAATGACTGATGGAAATGGGATATAATGACTGATGGAAATGGGATGCAGTCACTGAGTGAAATATGATGCACTCACTGAGTGAAATACGATGCTCTCACTGAGTGTACTGTCATTCAGTCACGAGTCAACTGTGATTCAGTCACTGAGTGAATTGTGATGCAGTCACTGAGTGAAATAGGATGCAGTGACTGAGTGAAATGAGATGCAGTGACTGAGTGAAATGAGATGCAGTGACTGAGGGACATGGGATGCAGTGACTCAGGGACATGGGATGCAGTGACTAAGGGACATGGTATGCAGTGACTGAGGGAAATGGGATGCAGTGACTGAGGGAAATGGGATGCAGTGACTGAGTGACATGAGCTGCAGTGACAGAGGTACTGGGAAGGAGTTTCTGAGTTAATAGGGAATCAGTGCCCTATTGGGCATGGGGTGCAATGACTGAGGGAAATGGGATACAGTGCCTGACCGAAAAGGGACGCACTGACTGAGTGAAATGGGATGCAGTGACTGAGGGACATGGGATGCAGTGACTGAGGGACATGGGATGCAGTGAGTGAGGCACATGGGATGCAGTGACACAAGGACATGGGATGCAGTGACACACGGACATGGGATGCAGTGACACTCGGACATGGATGCACTGACTGAGGGAATTATGATGCAGTGACTGCGTGAAATGGGATGCAGTCACTGAGTGAAATGCGATGCAGTCACTGAGTGCAATGTGATGCAGTGACTGAGTGAAATGTGATGCAGTGACTGAGTGAATTGGGATGCATCACTGAGTGCAATGGGATGCAGTGACTGGGTGAAATGGGATGCAGTGAATGATGGAAATTGGATGTAGTGACAGAGTGACATGAGCTGCAGTGTCAGATGGAAATGTGATGCAGTGACTGAGGGAAATGGGATGCAGTGACTGAGGGAAATGGGTGACTGGGCCCCGCAGCCCTGACCGCTCACAGGGACTGGGCCCCGCAGCCGTGTCCCACTCACAGGGACTGGCCCCAGCAGTCCTGACCCGCTCGCAGCGTACTGCCCCCCACAGCCGTGTCCCGCTCACAGCATACTGCCCCCTGCAGCCCTGTCCCGCTCACAGCGACTGGCCCCCAGCAGTCCTGACCCACTCACAGCGACTTGTCCCGCCACAGTCCTGTCCCGCTCACAGCGTACTGCCCCCCGCAGCCATGTACCGCTCACAGGGACTGGCCCCCGCAGCCCTGACCCGCTCACAGGGACTGGCCCCCGCAGCCCTGGCCCCGACAGCCCTGACCCGCTCACAGGGACTGGCCCCCGCAGCCCTGACACGCTCACAGGGACTGGGCCCCGCAGCCCTGTCCCACTGACAGGGACTGGTCCACGCAGCCATGTCCCGCTCACAGCGGACTGGGCCCCGCAGCCCTGTCCCGCTCACAGGGACTGGTCCCCGCACCCCTGTCCCGCTCACAGGGACTGGGCCCCGCACCCCTGTCCCGCTCACAGGGACTGCCCCCGCAGCCCTGACCCGCTTACAGCGACTTGCCCCCCGCAGCCCTGAACCGCTCACAGGGACGGGCCCCCGCAGCCGTGTCCCGCTCACAGGGACGGGCCCCCGCAGCCCTGACCCGCTCACAGGAATTGGGCCTCGCAGCCCTGTCCCGCTCACAGGGACTGGGCCCCTCACCCCTGTCCTGCTGACGGGGATGGGCCCCACAGCCCTGACCCGCTCACAGGGACTGGCCCCCAGCAGTCCTGACCCGCTGACAGCGACTTGTCCCCCGCAGCCCTGTCCCACTCACAGGGACTGGCCCCCGCAGTACTGACCCGCTCACACTGACCTGCCCCCGCAGCCCTGACCTGCTCACATGGACTGGCCGACGCTGCCTTGACCCGCTCACAGCGTACTGCCCCCCGCAGCCGTGTCCCGCTCACAGGGACTGGGCCCCGCAGTCCTGACCCGCTCACACTGACCTGCCCCCACAGCCCTGACCCGCTCACAGCGTACTGCCCCCCGCACCCCTGTCCCGCTCACAGGGACTGGGCACCGGAGCACTGTCCCGCTCACAGCGACTTGCCCGCTGCAGTCCTGTCCCGCTCACAGCTTACTGCCCCCCGCAGCCGTGTCCCGCCCACAGGGACTGGCCCGCGCAACCCTCTCCCGCTCACAGTGGACTGGGCCCCGCAGCCCTGTCCCGCTCACAAGGCATTGCCCCCTGCAGCCGTGTCCCGCTCACAGGGACGGGCCCCTGCAGCCCTGACCCGCACACAGGGCCTGGCCCCCCGCAGTCCTGACCCGCTCACAGCGTACTGACCCCCGCAGCCCTGTCCCGCTCACAGTGACTGACCCCCGCAGCCCTGACCCACTTACAAGGACTGGACCGCGCAGCCCTGTCCCGCTCACAGCGGACTGGGCCCCGCAGCCCTGTCCCGCTCACAAAGTATTGCCCCCCGCAGCCCTGACCCGCTCACAGGGCCTGGCCCCCAGCAGTCCTGACTCGCTCACAGTGACTTGCCCCCCGCAGTCCTGTCCCGCTCACAGCGTACTTTCTCCCGCAGCCGTGTCCCGCTTCCAGGGTCTGGCCCCCGCAGCCCTGACCCACTCACAGGGACTTGGCCCCGCAGCCCTGACCCGCTCACAGCGTACTGCCCCCCGCAGCCTTGTCCCGCTCACAGGGACTGGGCCCCGCAGCCCTGTCCCGCTCACGGACTGGCCCCCGCAGCCCTGTCGCGCTGACAGGGACCGGGCCCTGCCGCCATGACCTGCTAACAGCGGCCTGGGCCCCGCAGCCCTGTCCCGCTCACAGGGACCCTGGCCCCGTCGCCCTGACCCGCTCGTAGTGGCCTGGGCCCCGGCGCCCTGTCCCACTCGCAGCGGCCAGCCCCCGCCGCCCTGACAGGCTCGCAGCGGCCTGCCCCCGCCGCCCTGCCCCGCTCACCGCGGCCTGGGCCCCGCAGCCCTGTCCCGCTCACAGCGGCCTGCCCCCGCCGCCCTGACCCGCTGACAGGGACTGGGCCCCGCAGCCGTGAGCCGCTCACAGCGACTTGCCCCTGCAGCCCTGTCCCTCTGACAGGGACTGGGCCCCCCAGCCCTGTCCCGCTCACAGGGACTGGGCCCTGCTGCCCTGTCCCGCTCACAGCGACTTGCCCCCGCAGCCCTGACCCACTAACAGGGACTTGCCCCCGCAGCCCTGACCCGCTCACAGCGTACTGCCCCCGACAGCCGTGTCCCGCTCACAGCGGACTGGGCCCTGCAGCGCTGTCCCGCTTATAGTGTCCTGCCCCCGCAGCCCTGTCCCGCTCACAGGGACTAGCCACTGCAGACATTTCCCGCTCACAGGGTCTGGCCCCCGCAGCCCTGACCCGCTCACAGGGACTGGGCCCAACAGCCCTGACCCGCTCGCAGGGACTGGGCCCTGCAGTCCTGTCCCACTCACAGCGCACTGCCCCCCGCAGCCGTGTCCCGCCCACAGGGACTGGCCCGCGCAGCCCTGTCCCGTTCACAGTGGACTGGGCCCCGCAGCCCTGTCCCGCTCACAAGGTATTGCCCCCTGCAGCCGTGTCCCGCTCACAGGGCCTGGCCCGCAGCAGTCCTGACCCGCTCACAGCGACTTGCCCCCTGCAGTCCTGTCCCGCTCACAGCGTACTGACCCCCAGCAGCCCTGACCCGCTCACAGAGACTTGCCCCCCGCAGTCCTGTCCCACTGACAGGGATGGGCCCCGCAGCCCTGTCCCGCTCACAGGGACTGGGCCCCGCAGCCCTGACCCGCTCACAGCGACTTGCCCCCTCAGTCCTGACCCCCTCACAGGGACTGTCCCCCGTAGCCCTGACCCGCTCCCGGACTGGCCCCCGCAGCCCTGTCGCGCTGACAGGGACCGGGCCCCGCCGCCCTGACCTGCAGACAGCGGCCTGGGCCCCGCAGCCCTGTCCCGCTCACAGTGGCCTGCCCCCTCAGTCCTGACCCGCTCGCAGTGGCCTGAGCCCCGAAGCCCTGACCCGCTCACAGCGGCCTGCCCCCGCCGCCCTGACAGGTTCGCAGCGGCCTGCCCCCGCTGCCCTGACCCGCTCACCGCGGCCTGGGCCCGGCAGACCTGTCCCGCTCACAGCGGCCTGACCCCTGCGCCTTGACCCGCTCACAGCGGCCTGCCCCCGCCGCCCTGACCCGCTGACAGGGACTGGGCCCCGCAGCCGTGAGCTGCTCACAGCGGCCTGGGCCCCGAAGTCCTGACCCGCTCACAGCGGCTTGCCCCTGCAGCCCTGTCCCTCTGCCAGGGACTGGGCCCCCCAGCCCTGTCCCGCTCACAGGGACTGCTTCCCGCAGCCCTGTCCCGCTCACAGGGGACTGGGCCCCGCAGCCCTGACCCGCGCACAGCAACTTGCCCCCTGCAGCCCTGACCCGCTCACAGCGACTTGCCCCCTGCAGCCCTGGCCTGCTCACAGCGACTTGCCCCCTGCAGTCCAGACCCGCTGACAGCGACTTGCCCCCGCAGCCCTGTCCCGCTCACAGCGTATTGCCCCTCGCCGCCCTGCCCCGCTCACAGGGATTGGCCCCCACAGCCCTGACCTGCTCACAGGGACCCTGGCCCCGCCGCCCTGACCCGCTCACAGCGGCCTGGGCCCCGCAGCCCTGACCCGCTCACAGCGTATTGCCCCCTGCAGTCCTGACCCGCTCACAGCCGCCTGCCCCCTCAGTCCTGACCCGCTCACAGGGACTGGCCCCCACAGCCCTGTCCCGCTCACAGCGGCTCGCTCCCGCAGCCCTGACCCGCTCACAGGGATTGGCCCCAGCAGCCCTGACCCGCTCACAGCGACTTGCCCCCTGCAGTCCTGTCGTGCTCGCAGCGACTTGCCCCGCAGCCCTGACCTGCTCACAGGGACTGGCCCCCACAGCCCTGTCGCCCTCACAGCGACTTGCCCCCTGCAGTCCTGTCGCGCTCACAGTGACTTGCCCCGTCATTCCTGTCCCACTGACTGAGGCCGGCTCCCGCAGCCCAGACCCGCTCACGGGGTCCGGCCCCCAAAGCCCTGTCACACGGACAGGGACTGGCCCCCATAGCCCTGTCCCGCTCATCGGGACTGACCCCCGCAGCCCTGACCCGCTCACAGGGACTGGCAGCCGCAGCTGTGACCCGCTAACAGGTACTGGCCCCCACAGCCCTGACCCGCTCACAGCGGCTGGCCCCCACAGCCCTGTCCCGCTGTCAGCGACTTTCCCCCGAGGCACTGTCCCGCTGACAGCGACTTACCCCCGCAGCCATGACCCGCTCACAGTGACTGGCCCCCGCATTGCTGTCGCTGTCACAGCAGCTGGCCCCCGCAGGCCTGACCCGCTCACAGCGGCCTGCCCCCGCCGCCCTGACCCGCTCACAGCGGCCTGTGCCCCGAAGCCCTGTCCCGCTCACAGGGACTGGGTCCCGAGTACCTTTCCGCTCACAGGGACTGGGTCCCGAGTCCCTTTCCGCTCACAGGGACTGGGCCCCGCAGCCCTGACCCGCTCACAGGGACTGGGCCCCGCAGCCCTGACCCGCTCACAGGGACTGGGTCCCTCAGCCCTGACCCGCTCACAGCAACTTGCCGCCTGCAGCCCTTACCCGCTCACAGTGACTTGCCCCCTGCAGCCCTGTCCCGCTCACAGCGGCCAGCGCCCACCGCCCTGACCCGCTCACAGCAGCCTGCCCCCACCGCCCTGACCTGCTCACAGCGGCCTGCCCCCTCCGCCTTGTCCCACTCACAGTGTATTGCCCCCCGCAGCCCTGTCCCGCTCACAGCGTATTGTCCCCTGCAGTCCAGACCCGCTCACAGCGGCCGGCCCCCGCTGCCCTGTCCCGCTCACAGCGTATTGCCCCCTGCAGTCCTGCCCTGCTCAAAGCGACTTGCCCCCGCTGCCCTGTCCCGCTCGCAGCGTATTGCCCCCTGCAGTCCTGTCCTGCTCAAAGCGACTTACCCCCGCTGCCCTGTACCGCTCACAGCGACTTGCCCCCTGCAGCCCTGTCCCGCTCACAGCGACTTGCCCCCTCAGCCCTGACCCGCTCACAGCGGCCTGCCCCCGCAGCCCTGTCCCGCTCACAGCGGCTGGCCCCCGCAGCCCTGTCCCGCTCACAGCGGCTGGCCCCCGCAGCCCTGCCCCGCTGACAGCGCTTTGCCCCCGGAGCCCTGAACCCCTCACAGGGACTGGGCCCCGGCGCCCTGACCCACTCACAGCAGCCTGCCCCCGCTGCCCTGACCCGCTGGCAGGGACTGGGCCACGCCGCCCTGTCCCGCGCAAAGGGACTGGGCCCCGGCGCCCTGACCCACTCACAGCAGCCTGCCCCCGCCGCCCTGACCCACTTGCAGCGGCCTGGGCCCCGCCGCCCTGTCCCGCGCAAAGGGACTGGGCCCCGGCGCCCTGACAGGCTCGCAGCGGCCTGCCCCCGCCGCCCTGACCCGCTGGCAGGAACTGCGCCCCGCAGCCCTGTCCCGCTCACAGCGGCCTGCCCCCGCCACACTGACCCGCTCACAGTGTACAGCCCCCGCAACCCGGTCCCGCTCACAGCGTATTGCCCCCTGCAGTCCTGACCCGCTCACAGCGACTTGCCCCCACGGCCCTGTCCCGCACACAGCGTATTGCCCCCTGCAGCCCTGTCCCGTTCACAGCGACTTGCCCCCTCAGTCCTGACCCGCTCACAGCGGCCTGCCCCCGCAGCCCTGACCCCCTCACAGGGACTGGCCCCCCACAGTCCTGTCCCGCTCACAGCGTACTGCCCCCACCAGCCCTGTCCCGCTCACAGGGACTGGGCCCCGCAGTCCTGTCCCCCTCACAGCGACTGGCCCCCGCAGCCCTGACCCACTAACAGGGACTGGCCCCTGCAGCCGTGTCCTGCTAACATGGACTGGGCCCCGCAGCCCTGTCCCGATCACAGCGTACTGACCCCGCAGCCTTGTCCCGCTCACAGCTGACTGGGCCTCGCAGCCATGTCCCGCTCACAGGGACTGGCCCCCGCAGCCCTGACCCACTCACAGCGTATTGCCCCCCACAGCCCTGACCCGCTCACAGTGACTTGCCCTCTGCAGCCCTGTCCCGCTCACAGCGGCCCTGACCCGCTGGCAGGGACCGGGCCCGCCGCCCTGACCCGCTCACAGCGTTCTGGGCCCCGCAGCCGTGTCCCGCTCACAGTGGACTGGGCCCCGCAGCCCTGTCCCGCTCACAGGGACTGGCCACCGCAGCCCAGACGCGCTCACAGGGACTGGGCCCCGCAGCCCTGACCCACTGACAGGGATGGGCCCCGCAGCCGTGTCCCGCTCACAGGGTCTGGCCCTTGGAGCCCTGACCCGCTCACAGGGACTTGGCCCCGCAGCCCTGACCCGCTCACAGGGACTTGGCCCCGCAGCCCTGACCCGCTCACAGGGACTTGGCCCCGCAGCCCTGTCCCGCTCACAGGGACTGGCTCCCGCAGCCCTGACCCGCTCATAGGGGCCTGGCCCCGCAGCCCTGTCCCGCTCACAGGGACTGGCCACCGCAGCCCAGACGCGCTCACAGGGACTGGGCCCCGCAGCCCTGACCCACTGACAGGGATGGGCCCCGCAGCCGTGTCCCGCTCACAGGGTCTGGCCCTTGGAGCCCTGACCCGCTCACAGGGACTTGGCCCCGCAGCCCTGACCCGCTCACAGGGACTTGGCCCCGCAGCCCTGACCCGCTCACAGGGACTTGGCCCCGCAGCCCTGTCCCGCTCACAGGGACTGGCTCCCGCAGCCCTGACCCGCTCATAGGGGCCTGGCCCCGCAGCCCTGTCCCGCTCGCAGTGCCCTGCCCCCTGCGCCTTGACCCGCTCACAGCGGCCTGACCCGCGCCCCGAAGCCCTGACCCGCTCACAGCGGCTTGCCCCTGCAGCCCTGTCCCTCTGACAGGGACTGGGGCTCCCAGCCCTGTCCCGCTCACAGGGACTGGGCCTCGCAGCCATGTCCCGCTCACAGGGACTGGCCCCCGCAGCCGTGACCCACGCACAGCATACTGCCCCCCGCAGCCCTGTCCCACTGACAGGGATTGGCCCCGCAGCCCTGTCCCACTGACAGGGATGGGCCCCGCAGCCCTGTCCCGCTCACAGGGACTGGGCCCCGCAGCCCTGTCCCGCTCACAAGGTATTGCCCCCCGCAGCCGTGTCCCGCTCACAGGGACTGGCTCCCGCAGGCCTGACCCGCTCACAGCGTATTGCGCCCCGCAGCCCTGACCCGCTCACAGCGTATTGCCCCTTGCAGCCCTGTCCCGTTCACAGCGAGTTGCCCCCTCAGCCCTGACCCGCTCACAGCGGCCTGCCCCCGCAGCCCTGACCCGCTCACAGGGACTGGCCCCCCACAGTCCTGTCCCGCTGACAGCGTACTGCCCCCACCAGCCCTGTCCCGCTCACAGGGACTGGGCCCCGCAGCCCTGTCCCGCTCACAGGGACTGGCCCCTGCAGCCTTGTCCCGCTCACAGGGACTGGCCCCCGCAGCCATGTCGCGCTAACAGCGTTCTGCCCCCCGCAGCCATGTCCTGCTCGCAGCATACTGACCCCGGCAGCCGTGTCCCGCAACAGTGACTGGGGCCCGCAGCCCTGTCCCGCTCACAGCGGACTGCCCCCAACAGCCATGTCCCGCTCACAGGGACTGGGCCCCGGAGCACTGTCCCGCTCACAGGGACTGGCCCCCGCAGCCCTGACCTGCTCACAGCGTACTGCCCCCGGCAGCCGTGTCCCACCAACAGGCACTGGCCCTCGCAGCCATGTCGCGCTAACAGCGTACTGCCCCCCGCAGCCCTGTCCCACTGACAGGGATGGGCCCCGCAGCCCTGTCCCGCTCACAGGGACTGGGCCCCGCAGCCCTGTCCCGCTCACAAGGTATTGCCCCCCGCAGCCGTGTCCCGCTCACAGGGACTGGCTCCCGCAGGCCTGACCCGCTCACAGCGGCCTGGGCCCCGCCGCCCTGACCCGCTCACAGCGTATTGCGCCCCGCAGCCCTGACCCGCTCACAGCGTATTGCCCCTTGCAGCCCTGTCCCGTTCACAGCGAGTTGCCCCCTCAGCCCTGACCCGCTCACAGCGGCCTGCCCCCGCCGCCCTGACCCGCTCACAGCGGCCTGCCCCCGCAGCCCTGATCTGCTCACAGGGACTGCTCCCCGCAGCTCTGTCCAACTAACAGGGACTGGGCCCCGCAGCCCTGTCCCGCTCACAGCGTACTGCCCCCCGCCGCCGTGTCCCGCTCACAGCGGACTGGGCCTCGCAGCCATGGCCCGCTCACAGGTACTGGGCCCCACAGCCGTGTCCCGCTCACAGCGTACTGCCCCCCGCAGCCCTGTCCCGCTCACAGGGACTAGCCACCGCAGCCCTGACCCGCGCACAGTGACTGGCCCCCGCAGCCCTGACCCGCTCACAGGGACTGGGCCCCCCACAGTCCTGTCCCGCTCACAGCGTACTGCCCCCACCAGCCCTGATCCACTAACAGGGACTGGCCCCTGCAGTCGTGTCCTGCTAACATGGACTGGGCCCCGCAGCCCTGTCCCGCTCACAGCGTACTGACCCCGCAGCCTTGTCCCGCTCACAGCTGACTGGGCCTCGCAGCCATGTCCCGCTCACAGGGACTGGCCCCCGCAGCCCTGACCCGCTCACAGCGTACTGCCCCCGGCAGCCGTGTCCCGCTAACAGGGACTGGCCCCCGCAGCCATGTCGCGCTAACAGCGTTCTGCCCCCCGCAGCCATGTCCTGCTCGCAGCATACTGACCCCGGCAGCCGTGTCCCGCTAACAGTGACTGGGGCCCGCAGCCCTGTCCCGCTCACAGCGTACTGCCCCCCACAGCCATGTCCCGCTCACAGGGACTGGGCCCCGGAGCACTGTCCCGCTCACAGGGACTGGCCCCCGCAGCCCTGACCTGCTCACAGCGTACTGCCCCCGGCAGCCGTGTCCCACCAACAGGCACTGGCCCTCGCAGCCATGTCGCGCTAACAGCGTACTGCCCCCCGCAGCCATGTCCCGCTGACAGCGTACTGCACCCCGCAGCCGTGTCCCGCTCACAGGGACTGGCCCCCACAGCCCTGATCTGCTCACAGGGACTGCTCCCCGCAGCTGTGTCCAACTAACAGGGACTGGGCCCCGCAGCCCTGTCCCGCTCACAGCGTACTGCCCCCCGCCGCCGTGTCCCGCTCACAGCGGACTGGGCCTCGCAGCCATGGCCCGCTCACAGGTACTGGGCCCCACAGCCATGTCCCGCTCACAGCGTACTGCCCCCCGCAGCCCTGTCCCGCTCACAGCGTACTGCCCCCCGCAGCCCTGACCCGCGCACAGGGACTGGGCCCCGCAGCCCTCTCCCGCTCACAGGGACTGGGCCCCGCAGCCCTGTCCCGCTCACAGGGACTGGCCACAGCAGCCCTGTCCCACTCACAGTGTCTGGCCCCCGCGGACCTGTCCCTCTCACAGGGTCTGGGCCCCGCAGCCATGTCCCGCTCACAGGGACTGGGCCCCGCAGCCCTCTCCCACTCACAGGGACCCTGGCCCTGCTGCCCTTACCCGCTCGCAGTGGCCTGGGCCCCGAAGCCCTGACCCGGTCACAGCGGCCTGCCCTCTCAGTCCTGACCCGCTGGCAGGGACTGGGCCCCGATGCCCTGACCCGCTCACAGTGTAATGCCCCCTGCAGTCCAGACCCGCTGACAGCGACGTGCCCCCGCAGCGCTCTCCCGCTCACAGCATATTGCCCCCCGCAGCCCTGACCCGCTCACAGGGACTGGCCACCGCAGCCCTGACCCGCTCACAGGGACTGGCCCCCGCAGCCCTGACCCGCTCACAGGGACTGGGCCCTGCCTCCCTGACCCGCTCACAGCAGCCTGTACCCCGCAGCCCTGTCCCGCTCACAGGGACTGGGCCCGGCCGTCCTGACCCGCTCGCAACGGCCTGCCCCCGTCGCCCTGACCCGCTCACAGCGACTTGCCCCCTCAGTCCTGACCCACTCACAGCGTCCTGCCCCCGCCGCCCTGACCCGCTCACAGTGGCCTGCGGCCGCAGCCCTGACCCCCTCACAAGGGACTGGCCCCCGCAGCCCTGACCCGCTCACAGGGACTGGCCCCCACAGCCCTGACCCGTTCCCGGACTGGGTCCCGCAGCCCTGTCGCGCTGACACGGACTGGGCCCGGCCGCCCCGACCCGTTCGCAACGGCCTGCCCCCGCCGCCGTGACCCGCGGGCAGGGACGGGCCCCGCCGCCCTGACCCACTCACAGCGGCCTGGGCCCCGCAGCCCTGTCCCGCTCACAGGGACCCTGGCCCCGCCGCCCTGACCCGCTCGCAGTGGCCTTGGCCCTGGCGACCTGACCCGCTTGCAGCAGACTGGGCCCCGCTGCCCTGACCCGCTCGCAGTGGCCTGCCCCCGCCGCCCTGACCCGCTGGGGACTGGGCCCTGCCGCCCTGACCCGCTCACAGCGGCCTGGGCCCCGCAGCCCTGTCCCGCGCACAGGGACTGGGCCCCGGCGCCCTTACCTGCTCGCAGCGAATTGGCCCCATCAGCCCTGTCCCGCTCACAACGGCCTGCCCCCGCCGCCCTGACCCACTCGAAGCGGCCTGCCCCCGCTGCCCTGACCCGCGCCCAGGGACCGGGCCCCGCAGCCCTGACCCGCTCACAGCGACCTGGCCCAGCTGCCCTGACCCGCTCACAGCGGCCTGGGCCCCGCAGCCCTGTCCCGCTCACAGTGGCCTGCCCCCTGCACCTTGACCCGCTCACAGCGGCCTGCCCCCGCCGCCCTGACCCACTGACAGGGACTGGGCCCCGCAGCTCTGAACCGCTCACAGCGGCCTGGGCCCCGAAGCCCTGACCCGCTCACAGCGGCCTGGGCCCCGAAGCCCTGACCCGCTCACAGCGGCTTGCCCCTGCAGCTCTGTCCCTCTGACAGGGACTGGGCCCCCCAGCACTGTCCTGCTCACAGTGATTGGGTCCCGCAGCCCTGTCCCGCTCACAGGGACTGGGCCCCGCAGCCCTGACCCGCTCAGAGGGTCTGGGCCCCGCAGCCCTGTTCCGCTCACAGCGTACTGCCCCCCGCAGCCTTGTCCTGCTCACAGCTGACTGGGCCTCGCAGCCATGTCCCGCTCACAGGGACGGGGCCCCGGAGCACTGTCGCGCTCACAGGGACTGGCCCCCACAGCCCTGACCCGCTCACAGCGTACTGCCCCCGGCAGCCATCTCCCGCTAACAGGGACTGGCCCCCGCAGCCATATCGCGCTAACAGCGTACTGCCCCCCGCAGCCGTGTCCCGCTCACAGGGACTGGCCCCCACAGCCCTGATCTGCTCGCAGGGACTGCCCCCTGCAGCTGTGTCCAACTGACAGGGACTGGGCCCCGCAGCCCTGTCCCGCTCACAGCGTACTGCCCCCCGCAGCCGTGTCCCGCACACAGCGGACTGGGCCTCACAGCCATGTCCCGCTCACAGGGACTGGGCCCCGCAGCCCTGTCCCGCTCACAGGGACTGGCCCCATAGCCCTGACCCGCTCACAGGGACTGGGCCCCGCAGCCATGTCCCGCTCACAGCGTACTGCCCCCCGCAGCCCTGTCCCGCTCACAGGGACTAGCCACCGCAGCCCTGACCCGCTCACAGGGACTGGGCCCCGCAGCCCTGGCCCGCTCACAGGGACTGGGCCCCGCAGCCATGTCCCGCTCACAGCGTACTGCCCCCCGCAGCCCTGACCCGCTCACAGGGACTGGGCCCCGCAGCCCTCTCCCGCTCACAGGGACTGGGCCCCGCAGCCCTGTCCCGCTCACAGGGACTGGCCACAGCAGCCCTGTCCCACTCACCGTGTCTGGCCCCCGCAGACCTGTCCCTCTCACAGGGTCTGGGCCCCGCAGCCATGTCCCGCTCACAGGGACTGGGCCCCGCAGCCCTCTCCCACTCACAGGGACCCTGGCCCTGCTGCCCTTACCCGCTCGCAGTGGCCTGGGCCCCGAAGCCCTGACCCGGTCACAGCGGCCTGCCCTCTCAGTCCTGACCCGCTGGCAGGGACTGGGCCCCGATGCCCTGACCCGCTCACAGTGTAATGCCCCCTGCAGTCCAGACCCGCTGACAGCGACGTGCCCCCGCAGCGCTCTCCCGCTCACAGCATATTGCCCCCCGCAGCCCTGACCCGCTCACAGGGACTGGCCCCCGCAGCCCTGACCCGCGCACAGGGACTGGGCCCTGCCTCCCTGACCCGCTCACAGCAGCCTGTACCCCGCAGCCCTGTCCCGCTCACAGGGACTGGGCCCGGCCGTCCTGACCCGCTCGCAACGGCCTGCCCCCGTCGCCCTGACCCGCTGGCAGGGACCGGGCCCCGCAGCCCTGTCCCGCTCACAGGGACTGGGCCCGGCCGCCCTGACCCGCTCACAACGGCCTGCCCCCGCAGCCCTGACCCGCTCACAGCGACTTGCCCCCTCAGTCCTGACCCACTCACAGCGTCCTGCCCCCGCCGCCCTGACCCGCTCACAGTGGCCTGCGGCCGCAGCCCTGACCCCCTCACAAGGGACTGGCCCCCGCAGCCCTGACCCGCTCACAGGGACTGGCCCCCGCAGCCCTGACCCGTTCCCGGACTGGGTCCCGCAGCCCTGTCGCGCTGACACGGACTGGGCCCGGCCGCCCCGACCCGTTCGCAACGGCCTGCCCCCGCCGCCGTGACCCGCGGGCAGGGACGGGCCCCGCCGCCCTGACCCACTCACAGCGGCCTGGGCCCCGCAGCCCTGTCCCGCTCACAGGGACCCTGGCCCTGCCGCCCTGACCCGCTCGCAGTGGCCTTGGCCCTGGCGACCTGACCCGCTTGCAGCAGACTGGGCCCCGCTGCCCTGACCCGCTCGCAGTGGCCTGCCCCCGCCGCCCTGACCCGCTGGGGACTGGGCCCCGCAGCCCTGTCCCGCTCACAGGGACTGGGCCCGGCCGCCCTGACCCGCTCACAACGGCCTGCCCCCGCAGCCCTGACCCGCTCACAGCGACTTGCCCCCTCAGTCCTGACCCACTCACAGCGTCCTGCCCCCGCCGCCCTGACCCGCTCACAGTGGCCTGCGGCCGCAGCCCTGACCCCCTCACAAGGGACTGGCCCCCGCAGCCCTGACCCGCTCACAGGGACTGGCCCCCGCAGCCCTGACCCGTTCCCGGACTGGGTCCCGCAGCCCTGTCGCGCTGACACGGACTGGGCCCGGCCGCCCCGACCCGTTCGCAACGGCCTGCCCCCGCCGCCGTGACCCGCGGGCAGGGACGGGCCCCGCCGCCCTGACCCACTCACAGCGGCCTGGGCCCCGCAGCCCTGTCCCGCTCACAGGGACCCTGGCCCTGCCGCCCTGACCCGCTCGCAGTGGCCTTGGCCCTGGCGACCTGACCCGCTTGCAGCAGACTGGGCCCCGCTGCCCTGACCCGCTCGCAGTGGCCTGCCCCCGCCGCCCTGACCCGCTGGGGACTGGGCCCTGCCGCCCTGACCCGCTCACAGCGGCCTGGGCCCCGCAGCCCTGTCCCGCGCACAGGGACTGGGCCCCGGCGCCCTTACCTGCTCGCAGCGAATTGGCCCCATCAGCCCTGTCCCGCTCACAACGGCCTGCCCCCGCCGCCCTGACCCACTCGAAGCGGCCTGCCCCCGCTGCCCTGACCCGCGCCCAGGGACCGGGCCCCGCAGCCCTGACCCGCTCACAGCGACCTGGCCCAGCTGCCCTGACCCGCTCACAGTGGCCTGGGCCCCGCAGCCCTGTCCCGCTCACAGCGGCCTGCCCCCTGCACCTTGACCCGCTCACAGCGGCCTGCCCCCGCCGCCCTGACCCACTGACAGGGACTGGGCCCCGCAGCTCTGACCCGCTCACAGCGGCCTGGGCCCCGAAGCCCTGACCCGCTCACAGCGGCCTGGGCCCCGAAGCCCTGACCCGCTCACAGCGGCTTGCCCCTGCAGCTCTGTCCCTCTGACAGGGACTGGGCCCCCCAGCACTGTCCTCACAGAGATTGGGTCCCGCAGCGCTGTCCCGCTCACAGGGACTGGGCCCCGCAGCCCTGACCCGCTCAGAGGGTCTGGGCCCCGCAGCCCTGTCCCGCTCACAGCGTACTGCCCCCCCGCAGCCGTGTCCCGCACACAGCGGACTGGGCCTCACAGCCATGTCCCGCTCACAGGGACTGGGCCCCGCAGCCCTGTCCCGCTCACAGGGACTGGCCCCATAGCCCTGACCCGCTCACAGGGACTGGGCCCCGCAGCCATGTCCCGCTCACAGCGTACTGCCCCCCGCAGCCCTGTCCCGCTCACAGGGACTAGCCACCGCAGCCGTGTCCTGCTCACAGCGGCCTGCCCCCTGCACCTTGACCCGCTCACAGCGGCCTGCCCCCGCCGCCCTGACCCACTGACAGGGACTGGGCCCCGCAGCCCTGACCCGCCCGCTCACAGCGTCCTGGGCCCCGAAGCCCTGACCCGCTCACAGCGGCCTGGGCCTCGAAGCCCTGACCCGCTCACAGCGGCCTGGGCCCCGAAGCCCTGACCCGCTCACAGCGGCTTGTCCTTGCAGCTCTGTCCCTCTGACAGGGACTGGGCCCCCCAGCACTGTCCTGCTCACAGAGACTGGGTCCCGCAGCCCTGTCCCGCTCACAGGGACTGGGCCCCGCAGCCCTGACCCGCTCACAGGGACTGGCCCCCACAACCCTGACCCACTCACAGGGACTGGCCCCCTGCAGTCCTGACCCGCTCACAGGGACTGGCCCCCTCCAGTCCTGACCCGCTCACAGGGACTGGCCCCCTCCAGTCCTGACCCGCTCACAGGGACTGGACCCCTGCTGTCCTGACCCGCTCACAGGGACTTGCCCCCGCAGCCCTGACCCGCTCACAGGGACTGGCCCCCTGCAGCCCTGACCCGCTCACAGGGACTGGCCCCCTGCAGTCCGACCCGCTCACATGAACTGGCCCCCGCAGCCCTGTCCCACTCAGTGATTTGCCCCCTGCAGTCCTTTCGCGCTCACAGGGACTGGCCCCCACTGCCCTGACCCTCTCACAGGGACTGGCCCCTGCAGCCCTGACCCGCACACATGGACTGGGCCCTGCAGCCCTGACCCGCTCACAGCGATTTGCCCCCTGCAGTCCTGTCCCGCTGACAAGGACTGACCCCCTGCAGTCCTGACCCGCTCACAGGCACTTGCCCCCACAGCCCTTATCCGCTCACAGCGATTTACCCCGCAGTCCTGTCCCGCTGACAGGGACTTGCCCCCGCAGCCCTGATCCGCTCACAGCGATTTACCCCGCAGCCCTGTCCCGCTGACAGGGACTTGCCCCCGCAGCCCTGACCTGCTCACAGCGACTTGCCCCTCCTTCCTGACCTGCTCACAGGCACTTGTCCCCTCCGTCGTAACCCGCTCACAACGACTTGCCCCCTCTGTCCTGACCCGCTCACAGCGTCTTGCCTCCCATCCGTCTTAGACAGGTCACCACTTGCTCAGAAACGGTCCCAATTATCCATGAACCGGAAACCCTGCCCCCTGTGCCAGCTCCTTAACCATGCATTCATCTCACCTATCTTTCTATGACTTAGCTCACTAAGATGTGGCACTCATGGCAACCCATAAATTATTACCCTCTCGGTTCTGCCTTTCAGCCTCTTTGCTAACTCCTTGCACGTAGTCCGCAGGATGTCATCCCTCTTTCGGCCTATGTCATTGGTACCAACGTGCCCCGTGGCCTCTGGCTGCTCACCCTCCCCTTTAAGAATTTGTTGCAACCAATCAGAGATGTCCTTGACCTTGCACCAGGGAAGCAACACACAGCCCTGGTGTCTCAAATGTGGCGACAGAATCTATGCCCCCAATGAATGAGTCTCCAACCACACTCGCTCACTTGGATTTGCCTTACTCTGTCCCACAGCAGGGTGGTTTGCACTGTGGACCTGGCTACTGCTGATTATATAACTGACCCAGTTTAGTTTTAGATCAGTGTTAACCTTGGTTTAGTGGATAGCTAAGCACCTCAGTAGTCTACAATACAGGAGAAATACATTCTTAAGCTGACAGATTCTGTGACAGTCAAGGACAAGCACTGAATTGTTCTGACCTCATTTCCAACACCTGGCCCGTAGCCTTGCATGGCTTGGATTGCACTTGCACATTTAAAAAATAAATAAATGTAACGATGATGTGAGGGTAAGGACATGGAATTTTTTTGATATGGTCGTATTCTCTCTTGTTGGAGCTGATTGCTGCTTAGCACTTGTATGGTGCAAATGTAACTTATCCTTTATCAGGCCAAGCGTGATCGTTGTCCAAGTCTCACTGTATTTTCTCATCGTTGACTTAATGTTGGTTCGGCCCAACAGTGTTGTACATACCCTGCCTATTCTGAAACTCTACCACTGAATATTAAGTCTAATAAAGACAAGTATCCAATGTGCCTTCCAAACCACTTCAACAACCTGGTCCATTACATTGGGGGATCAACAGGCATGCACATCAAGATCCTGAGATCCCTCTGATCATTGGTGCTTGTGAGGTCCCTCTGATTCATCATGGGCTCCAAGATCTGATTGTGCTGTGTCACCGAATCCTTATCTCGTTTGTCCTTACATGAAATAATGTTCACAAACGCTTCTCAAAAATTCTTCCCAATCCTACTTTTTGCAATCATGACACAGGTGAGCATAAAACTTGGAACATGACAGCAACAGGAATGTGCCCTTTGGCCCACCATGTTGGGCCAAACATGACAACAAATGAAATAATCCCTTCTGCCTGTCCTTGATCCATAGCCCTCCATTCCTTGCATATTCGTGCACTTAACTAAAAGTCCCTTTTAAATGCTTTCATCGTATCTGCATCCACTACCACCCCGGGCAATGTATTCCACACTTTTAACATGCTCAGTATGAAATATTTGCCCCTCACATCTCTTTTGAACTTCCCCCCTCTCAGCTTAAATGCATGCCCCCTAATAGTGGACACTTCAACTCCGGGGGAGAAATTTTCTGACCGTTAGCTGTATTTATGTATCTCCTAATTTTATAGATTTCTATCAAGCCTGCCCTCAGCTTCTACTGCTCCAGAGAAAACGAAGAGTTTTTCCAGCTTCTCCCTCTCGTTCATACCCTGTATTCCAGTCAGCATGCTGGTAAATCTCTTCTGCACCCTGTCCAAAGCCTGCACGTCCTTAGTGTAATGTGGCGGCCAGAATTGAATGCAATACTCTGTGTGGTCTCACCAAAGTCTTGTAAAGCTGCAATGTGACATCCTGACTCTTGCACTGAGTTCCCCTATGAATAAAGGCAAGCATGCGATATGCCTTCTTGACCACCCTATCTACTTGTGTGGCTACTGTCAGGGAGTTATGGTCTAGGACCCCAAGATCCCTCTGGACATCACTGCTGTTTGGGGTCCTGCCATTAACTGTGTATCCCTTTCCTTAACTCTTGGTCTCCTAAAATGCAACACCTCATGCCTGCCCAGATTAAATTCCATCGGCCATTTCTCCGCTCGTGTTTGCAATTGGTCTGTATCTTGCTGTGTCCTTTGACAACCTTCCATGCTGCCCACAAGTCCACTGGTCCTTATATCATCTGCAAACTTACTAATCCCCCGTCTACATTTGCAACCAAGTCATTGACACATATCACAAACAGCAGAAGTCACATCGATGCGGAACACCACTCGTCACTGAGCTGCAGCCAGAAAAACAGCTTTCCACCACTGAGACGGCAAGAACTGTAGATGCTGGAATCAGAGATAACCAAGTGTGGAGCTGGAGGAACGCAGCAGGTCAGGCAGCATCAGAGGAACAGGAAAGCTGACATTATTGATGCTGCCTGGCCTGCTGTGTTCCTCCAGCCCTATACTGTGTTAGCTTTGTTAGCCTTCCACCGCTACCGTCTGCCTTATATGGGCAGGCCAAGTCACCATGGATCTCATGGATCTTAATCTTTTGGATGAGCATACCATGAGGGACCTTGTTGAAAACGTTCGTAAAATCCATGTATATGTTATCAACTGTCCTAACCTAATTGATCACCCTTGTCACCTCCTTGAAAACTTCAACTGACTTGGTAAGACATAACCTGCCCCGCATAATGCCATGCTGGCTGTCCCTTATTAGCCCATACCTTTGAGACATGAGACACTCACCAGTCTGTAGTTTCCTGGAAAGTCCCCGTTTTCCTGCTTGAACAGAGGAACGACTTTATCCACTCACCAGTCTCCGCAACCCCTCCAGTGCCTGGCAAGGATATCAGATCCTGTTGAAAGTTGGGTGTTGATGCATTTGTGTAATGATTGTGTTTTGTTTGAGCCCGAACATTCAAAGCAGTGTAAGAATGTCTTTGTACAGCAGGCAAGGTGTCACGAGATTGAGCCTTCATACACTTGCAAGATGTTGAAAATTTGCCATTATTTATGAAAACAGTGATAAATTTCCATGATCAACATTTCTGTTACGCCTGAATGATTATCCCGTGGCATGTAAAATCAGAAAGATAGGATAAAATGAGACTGGGTCATGCCCTAGTCTTGCGGACTTGGGTCAGCATGCAGGGAGAATGTTTGTATTTCATGTATGTGGAAGTACTGAAATATTTCCATGAATCTAAAAGTCACTTTTCCCTTCATTGAAGGACACAATCATTGCCTTGGAAGCTTCATCACGATACAACATTGCATTTCTGAAGAGGGAAGAAGAAATCAACATGCAAATTCAATTCCATGTTTTTGGAAGTCCCATTGAGAACACGATTCATGTGCGCCGGCATAATGCTCTGACCGAGAAAGAATTGAAGGTGAGTTTGTAGTTTGGAAGATCGCAGCAATTTATGCATCAACTTCTTCATCAATAATGTTCCATTGCTTTCAAACTGCATTTTCCACTCTGCAAGATAATAACTGTGAGAATAAGCAACAGCATCAGTAGGTGGTCTATGGGGAATGCAATGTTACAAAACCCGATCCATTCAACAACATATTTCAGATATGTCAACAAATTAAATATTCCAGCAGAGGGATAAAACAAGGAAGATGAGAATGAGGAGGCAATAGCTCTGATGACAAAAGAACAGAAATTTACCTTTCTCCATTCGAGCAAAAAAGCAGGCACACAAACAAATAATCGTCTAACAATGCACACGTGCAACGGAGGCGACAGGGGGACTAAAAATGCCGAATTGTTGTCAAGCGTGTTGCTGAAAGGGTGAGTGAAACAGAATCTGTGGTAAATTTGAAGAAATACAGATAATGCATCTCAGGATGTTGGAGAAAGAACATTATGGACTGAGGCAAATTGTATTGCCCTTTTCAGGAGTTATTCGGGTCATAATGAATTCAAATACTTTCTTCTGTGCTGAAAGCTATCGCTTAGTTGCAGCTGGATGACAATTTCTGTTCCTGGTAGTATTTAGCAAACTGTTAAAAGTGAATGTCACTGCACAGAATTCCAAACATGACTCCAATCAGCAGAGAAAATATCCAAGGGGTATGATGAGTTGTATCCTCTCATGTTGAACAATGCAGCTGCAGATACAATGGAGGCACTGATGATAATCTTCCAAGAATCCTTAGATTGTGGAAAATTCTCAGAGGATTGAAAGATTGTGAACATAACACCATTATTACAAAGATACTTCGACAAAATAGCAAGCCAGTATTGCCAATTTAGGTCAACCTGGGTAGATGTTCATGCCGGCAATGAAAGATGAAATAACAGGGTACTGAGTGTGCTATAACATCCTACAGAGTTAACATCCTTTTATAAAGGGGAAATAATACTTGACAAACTTGCTACAGTGCTTTGAGAAGGAAACAAACATTACTGATGAAGGACCACCAGTTGATGTAGTACATTGAGATTTCAACAAAGCATTTGATAAGGTACAGCTCATAAGGTGTCTCAAATGAAAAGAGCCCATGTGTTCAAGGGTAGTATGTTCGGATGGACAGAGGACTGCATCGTAAATAGAAGTAGAGTCGTAGCAGCAGGATGGTAACTGACAAGTCATGTACGGCCGCAGAGCGAATGCAGCAGAGGCCATACACCTCATGTTGACTGGGTTGATTTTGGAAATGGCGTAGGGGATTGCTATGCTTAGGAAAGTTCGGCAGGCTGGGACTACGTTCATTGGCATTTATAAGATTGAAAAAATCTTATTTTTTCAACATGTAAGATTCTTAAGAGGCTTGATAGTGTATATCCGTAGAGATTACTCCCATTTGTGAAAGATTTTACGACCAGAGGCCACATTTTCAAATTGGTTGCCTATTAATTCAGGGAAGAATTACTTCTTTCAGGTTGTAGCACTCTATTGAACACTTTAGCCAAGAAGATTTTCGAGGGAATGCCATTAATCATATGCTAGGCTGTAACGGCCAGGTTAATTTTTAAATCAAGAAACAATGATAATGAGAAAAGGGTCTAGGCCTGAAACGTCAGCTTTTGTGCTCCTGAGATGCTACTTGGCCTGCTGTGTTCATCCAGCTTCATACTTTGTTATCTTGGATTCTCCAGCATCTGAGCTTCCCATTATCAGTGATAATGAGAAAAGGGTAGTCTTTACAGTGGAAGATACTTCAAGGATCCCCTTATTACTAAAGAATACAGGGAGAAATTAAACACATCACGACTACACAATCACTACCATGAGAGAAGTAGCAGTAGACAATCTAATGGAGTGAAAGCAGATTAGACTCTTTGCCGTGATGGTTTACTTTCTAAGATTCTCAACAATGAGCTTCAGAGTCGGTGTATGCATTGATTGTAATTTCCCAAAAAGGTTTAGATTCCAGAGAAGCATCTCAGGGCTGGAAAACTGCCGATGTGACATCCCTGTTTAAAAAGGAGAGAGGCAAAAAGAAGATAACTACAACCGAACCAGCCTAACATCTATTGTTGGAAATATGTGGCAATCAACTATGAAGAAAATAATAGCAGGACATTTGGAAAATCAGAATCTAATCAAACAGAATCACCATAGATAATGGAAACTGCAGATGCTGGAGAATCCAAGATGACAAAATGTGAGGCTGGATGAACACAGCAGGTCAAGCAGCATCTCAGGAGCACAAAAGCTGACGTTTCGGGCCTAGACCCTTCATCAGAGAGGGGGATGGGGTGAGGGTTCTGGAATAAATAGGGAGAGAGGGGGGAGCGGACTGAAGATGCAGAGAAAAGAAGATAGGTGGAGAGAGTATAGGTGGGGAGGTAGGGAGGGGATAGGTCAGTCCAGGGAAGACGGACAGGTCAAGGAGGTGGGATGAGGTTAGTAGGGAGATGGGGGTGCGGCTAGGGGTGGGAGGAAGGGATGGGTGAGAGGAAGAACAGGTTAGGGAGGCAGAGACAGGTTGGACTGGTTTTGGGATGCAGTGGGTGAAGGGGAAGAGCTGGGCTGGTTGTGTGGTGCAGTGGGGGGAGGGGACGAATTGGGCTGGTTTAGGGATGCGGTGGGAGAGATTTTGAAACTGGTGAAGTCCACGTTGATACCATTATGCTGCAGGGTTCCCAAGCGGAATATGAGTTGCTGTTCCTGCAACCTTGGGGTGGCATCATTGTGGCACTGCAGGAGGCCCATGATGGCCATGTCATCTAAAGAATGGGATTGGGAGTGGAAATGGTTTGCGACTGGGAGGTACAGTTGTTTGTTGCGAACTGAGCGGAGGTGTTCTGCAAAGCGGTCCCCAAGCCTCCGCTTGGTTTCCCCAATGTAGAGGAAACCACACCGGGTACAGTGGATGCAGTATACCACATTGGCAGATGTGCAGATGAACCTCTGCTTAATGTGGAATGTCATCTTGGGGCCTGGGATAGGGGTGAGGGAGGTGGTGTGGGGGTAAGTGTAGCATTTCCTGCGGTTGCAGGGGAACGTGTCGGGTGTGGTGGGGTTGGAGGGCAGTGTGGAGCGAACAAGGGAGTCACGGAGAGAGTGGTCTCTCCGGAAAGCAGACAGGGGTGGGGATGGAAAAATGTCTTGGGTGGTGGGGTCGGATTGTAGATGGCCGAAGTGTCAGAGGATGATGCGTTGCATCCGGAGGTTGGTCGGGTGGTGTGTGAGAATGAGGGGGATCCTCTTGGGGCGGTTGTGGCGGGGGCAGGGTGTGAGGGATGTGTTGCGGGAAATATGGGAGATGCGGTCAAGGGCGTTCTCGATCACTGTTGGGGGCAAGTTGCGGTCCTTGAAGAACTTGGACATCTGGGATGTGCGGGAGTGGAATGTCTTATCGTGGGTGCAGAAGCGGCGGAGGCGGAGGAATTGGGAATAGGGGATGGAATTTTTGCAGGATGGTGGGTGGGAGGAGATGTATTCTAGGTAGCTGTGGGAGTCGGTGGGCTTGAAATGGACATCAGTTACAAGCTGGTTGCCTGAGATGGAGACTGAGAGGTCCAGGAAGGTGAGGGATGTGCTGGAGATGGCCCAGGTGAACTGAAGGTTGGGGTGGAAGGTGTTGGTGAAGTGGATGAACTGTTCGAGCTCCTCTGGGGAGCATGAGGCGGCGCCGATACAGTCATCAATGTACCGGAGGAAGAGGTGGGGTTTGGGGCCTCCAGTGACAGTGCAGCACTCCCTTAATATTGTGAAAGATTTTACGACCAGAGGCCACATTTTCAAATTGGTTGCCTATTAATTTAGGGGAAGAATTACTTCTTTCAGGTTGTAGCAATCTATTGAACACTTTAGCAGAGAAGGTTTTAGAGGTAATGCCATTAATTATATGCTCGGCTGAGATGGCCAGGTTAATTTTTAAATCAAGGAACAACGACAATGAGAAAAGGGTAGCCTTTACAGTGGAAGATACTTCAAGGATCCCCTTATTACTAAAGAATAAAGGGAGGAATTAAACACATCACTACCACACCATCAGTACCATGAGAGAAGTAGCAGTACACAATCTAATGGAGTGAAAGCAGATTAGACTCTTTGCCGTGATGGTTTACTTTCTAAGATTCTAAACAATGAGCTTCAGAGTCGGTATATGCATTGACTGTAATTTCCCAAAAAGGGTCAGATTCTCGAGAAGCATCTGAGGGCTGGAAAAATGCTGATGTGACGTCCCTATTTAAAAAGGAGAGAGGCAAAAAGAAGATAACGACAACCGAACCAGTCTAACATCTATTGCTGGAAATGTGTGGCAATCAACTATGAAGAAAATAATAGCAGGACATTTGGAAAATCATCATCTCATCAAACAGAATCAGCATAGCCTGATGAAAGAGAAATTATGTCTGGCTAATTTGTTTGGGTTTTTGGAGGAAGTTTTGGGAGGAGAATTAATAGATGAAAACCAGTAAATGTGTTGTGTTTGGACTTGGAGAAAGCATTTGAGAATGTACTCAAAAGTAATAAGCTGAGAGCTGAGGTTTTGAAGGTAGTATATTGCTATGGATCAGTATGCTTTGCACATTCTGGAAGAAGAGATCACATCTCGAGTAAAATGCACCAAGTGAATATATATTTTGGGGAACTTGGTGGCAATGCGGTAAGTCAGTGCAGAGTGTAAGAGCTGCCATTTGCTTGCTTTTTTTGCCTGATAGTTCATAAGCATTTTTTTTTTGAGACAGGGCGAATCGAAGCCAGAATCAGGGACCGAGAGGGTGAACCAGGTTCATTGGTTGGTGATCGCAACTGGTTTAAGAATCTATTATCGGTAGCTTTCAGATTGAAAGTAAATCGGAGAAATATTTACAGGCTACAAACTAAAAGACCAGAATGTTTTCAAATCAAATTAAGATCGAAGTAATTGAAATGGAGATGCCAGGCCAGATGATGATTTGTACCTACATGACGGGGGAGTGGTCAGGCCCCAGACTCCAGCTTACGGTTGATGAACTGGAATCTCAGTTTTGACCAATCAACAAATCATGTGGGGCAGAGTTACCAGGGAATGCTGTGCTTCAGGAGGCAGTCACACACCTTAGATTAACTAGCTGAAACTCGGTCAGTGGCCAATGACCAAGAACAGGGCAGGTGGAAGGATCCAGGATGTACTGCAGAAGGAACCTTGGCCTTTGATCTTATCGAACAGGTTTGAGATTCTTTCTTCGTGTGTGGATGAGAGTGCAGGGTATAGGGAAGATGAGTCAACTGACTATAGCACTGTGGTACAGGTGGGACATTCAGGAGGGGATAAAAAGTGAAATGTAGTTATAATCAGAGGTAGTATAGTTAGGGGAATGAACACTGTTCGTTGTGACCAGGATCGAGAGTCTCGAAAGTAATGTTGCCTGCCTGGTGCCCAGGTTCAGGATATTCCATCTCGGCTACAAAGGAACTTGAAGTGGGAGGAGTCGAAATCCAGCTATCGTGGTCCACACAGGTACCATTGATATGGAAGAAAGAGGAAAGAGGTTCTGCTGAGGGATTATGAGCACCGAGGTGCTGAGGTGAGAAAGCAGAACCAGAATGGTAATAATCTCTGATAATGGGAACTGCAGATGCTGGAGATTCCAAGATAATAAAATGTGAGGCTGGATGAACACAGCAGGCCAAGCAGCATCTCAGGAGCACAAAAGCTGACGTTTCTGGCCTAGACCCTTCATCAGAGAGAGGGATGGGGGGAGGGAACTGGAATAAATAGGGAGAGAGGGGGAGGCGGACCGAAGATGGAGAGTAAAGAAGATAGGTGGAGAGGGTGTAGGTGGGGAGGTAGGGAGGGGATAGGTCAGTCCAGGGAAGACGGACAGGTCTCCCCACTGCACCACACAACCAGCCCAGCTCTTCCCCCCCACCCACTGCATCCCAAAACCAGTCCAACCTGTCTCTGCCTCCCTAACCGGTTCTTCCTCTCACCCATCCCTTCCTCCCACCCCAAGCCGCACCCCCAGCTACCTACTAACCTCATCCCACCTCCTTGACCTGTCCGTCTTCCCTGGACTGACCTATCCCCTCCCTACCTCCCCACCTACACCCTCTCCACCTATCTTCTTTACTCTCCATCTTCGGTCCGCCTCCCCCTCTCTCCCTATTTATTCCAGTTCCCTCCCCCCATCCCCCTCTCTGATGAAGGGTCTAGGCCCGAAACGTCAGCTTTTGTGCTCCTGAGATGCTGCTTGGCCTGCTGTGTTCATCCAGCCTCACATTTTATTATCTTGGTAATAATCTCTGGATTATTATCTGAGCAATTTGGCACGGTGTGAACATAATTATAGATGTACATTGTTCAAATGAATTCATGAGACATTGGCATCGGTATGGGGAAGGAGGGAGTCGTTCTGGTGTTATAGGCTCGACTAGAATCATATTGGGACAAGTATCCTCGCAAAATACAGAGCTAGGTCTGGGGCGAGGGCGTTAAAATAAAAAGTGTGGAGTGGGTGAGCTCAGTTGCATGGAAAATTGTGGAAAAAGTTAGAAGCTGGTAAGTGCTCAGCTAAGTTTCCAGAGCAAGTAATAGGTCAAAAAGTATGGAAATGGTCAGGAGTCTCACTTCAGCTGCAGCAGATAAGAAGGGTGGCTGTAAATGCCAGACTGAAGATCTTGTATTGAATTGCAGGGAGTGGATGAAACAAAGTGAATGACTTTGTGGTGCAGATTGAAATTGACAGATACATCACTCTGGGTATCACAGAGAGGTGGTTGTTCGGGGATAAGTGTTGGGAACGAAACAGCCAATGATTCATGTCCGAGAGAAAGAACAGGCAAATGGACAGAGATAACAAAGTGTGGAGCTGGATGAGCACAGCAGGCCAAGCAGCATCTCAGGAGCGTAAAAGCTGACGTTTTGTGCCGAGACCCTTCTACTTCTGTGTGTTCATCCTGATCCACACTTTGTTATCTTGGATTCTGAAGCATCTTCAGTTCCCATTATCTCCGATACAAATGGACAGAGATGCCAGGGTTGGCTTGTCAGTAAGAAATGAGGTCGCGCTGAAGGAACCACAGCTCTTGTGCTTGTTTATTAATGACTTGGAGGAAAGAGGTGCATGTGCTGTGACTAAATTTGTAGATGACTGAAAAAATATTTGGAAAGACAAGGCATGGCCCAGAAACAGAGATTTACCGGGATGTTACTTGGATCGGAATGTATTAGCTATAAGGAGGGTTTGGTGTAAATGCTGTGTCATGATAAATGTAATGAGATCAACCATGATCTCACCGAATGATGGAGGAATATTCAATGGGCCAAATGACTTTTTTTGTGAGTCTCTTGTTTGACAATGTATTCATGAAGGTGTTTTTTTTTCTCTCTTGGATAAGATGTGAAAATGAAATGTATCCGAGATAATGGGAACTGCACATGCTGGAGAATCCAAGACAACAAAATGTGAGGCTGGATGAACACAGCAGGCCAAGCAGCATCTCAGGAGGACAAAAGTGCTCCTGAGATGCTGCTTGGCCTGCTGTGTTCATCCAGCCTCACATTTTGTTGTCATGAAATGTATACACTTCCTTTTCATCTGGGAATAAATAATTGTTCTGAACGATTTCCATTGACTAATAGCCATCTGAGAAGCTTCGCAATGTAAAGAGATTTTTAGCTTCTTTTTAATTGTAAAGGTATTCTTTGGAATTAATTTGGCATATATTATTTGCATCTCAGGAAGTATGTTCATCACTGCATCTCAGAAAGTGGTCTGTTGTATGACAACAGCTTTTTAAAGATCACTTCAATGGTTGTGATTTTGAGTTGCCATAACACACATTAAATTACACTGTTGGCCAATCTGTCCATGATTATTTCATTATCTTATGTTTCAAACAGACAAGGAAATATTGGTGATGCAATGAAGTGTTTGACTCTCAAATATAATTGCTGTTATAGTTTCCACTTGGAAGAAAGATTCACATCAAATTGACTGGTCAAGGAAATGGGACACTGACTGTGAGTACTTTGAATGTTCAAGTTATTCCTCAAATGAAAGTCATGACCTTGATGATTTCTCTTTCATGCAGATATGAAGAGACTCTTTTAAAATATCCTCTAGGTTAGTGGTTCAGGCATAAAAGTGCAATATGTATATTTATGTATACACATGTACATGCGTAATCTGAAAAGAAAATGAGTATAAATCACTTGTGACAAGGTGAGAATGAGTTATCCAGATAGTAAGAACTGCCAATGTTGGTGTCTGAGATAACACATTGTGGAGCTGGAGGAACACAGCAGGGCAGGCAGCATCAGAGGCTCAAGAAAGTTGAGGTTTTGGGTCAGGACCCTTCCTGAGAAATGGAGGGTGGAAGGGAGCTCAGAAACAAATCGTGTGGAGGGGGAGGAGGTGCTGGGGAAGGTAGGTGGGATGGTAATAAGTGAGTCCTGTCCAGATTGGAACAGGTTTTCCCCAGGGGGTATTGAGTACGAATTCCAAATCACTCTCAAAATCTTAGTGACTGTTAACATTCATGTTTTTTGTCTGTGTGTTTCAGTAATTGCATGACTGTTGAATGGTTCGTTGAGAGTGAGGAACCTATGGACTCTCAGACACCAAGATGGAATTTAGTTCGAAGAGTGACTTCAAAATAGTTGCTTGCTTTTAAAATCTTGACCGTTTTTGCTGTCCAGTTGAATGAATTTAGCTTCATACTGCTTCACTAGGAATTAGCGTTTAATAGGAACATATTTGTGAAACGTACAGTTCCGTAAGTTTTAGCATAAACTGGTGCAGCCTTTCGGTGCTTGCAAAAAGGCTCATCTCTCCATTAATACCGAAGGAAAATTGGAGTTTAAAAGTAAGTTCACCCGCTGTCAGGGAATGAAATGTTAATGTTGACTCGAACATAATTTTAAAAAAAGTCATATATTTGTGTAACACTGAACTCAAATTAAAATTTGGATATGCTAGTTTTACAGATGGTTGGATATTGAATTCAATTTAAATGAGGGTGAAGATCACTTTAAATCCAGCATATTTGTGAAGAAAAGAAAGAGCATGTCAAATAAAATTAACTGCATGACTCTTCATAGCCCTCTTTGTAGAATTTCATTCTGAACTATGAGACAGTTGTGACCCCATACTACCTCAGTGCTCATGGCAAGAGTAAGACTCCTGTTTGACGTGCTGTGCACTGCATGGAATGGCGGCAACATCAGATTCATTGATGCTTGAGAATCAAAAGAATATGACGATAAGATTTAAAATCAAAATCTCAATGAACACTTCAAGGAATGTATCACAGGAAGAGGGGGAAAGCATGTATGACTAATAGAAGGTGGTGGCGCAGATCACATAGACCTGTGTGCTAAAACTTATCACAAATTTCACATTGAATGGAACAGTTTAAACAGGCTGGAGGAAGCAGACATGCCAGCCCAAACTTTTTGAATTTGAGCATTCTGTTCGTAAACATCAGCAAAATTGTGGGAAACATGTTTATTCTTTCTCTTTTATTGCACAGAACCATACGATGAGACTGTTTTGATGAGGAATTTAAAGATTATGTGTCCCATCCGTTTGACTCACAGTTTGGTACCATAGGTTGGTACGATCTTCGTTCGAGAAGGAAAAGGGATGTTCCAGATACAGAAAATCGTCAAACCATTTACAACAAAGTCCGTTTCTGGTTAGTATTAATTAATGCAGTTAACATTTTTAGCTCGACATGATTGCACAATGGAGTCAATAAGAAAATTCCATCTGATATTCCACATAAATTTTAAGTGGATATTTCACGCTGTATGCTGCTTTTAAGAATGGTTGTCTTCTTGCCGAAATGTTTAGCTTTGACTCCATGGCTTCTTCCATGAGCTCACTTTGAAACACATGTTTCTTCAGCCTAAAATGCACGTTTACCCGGTGTAGCTTGACTAACCTTTCCCTGTGGTCGTTCCCCTGAAATCCCCTGCAGTAGCTCCCCTGAAAAACAACTATACCATTTTGGATACTGTTCCGGGGGATGACTTAGCACGGGTATGCAGTAGGGTGCAGGTCTCTGGCACAGAGTCTGTCCCTCTTGCACAGAAGGGAAGCGGGGATAGGAAGAGAGTGATAGTCATTGGGGACTCAATAGTGAGAGGGACTGATAGAAGATTTGCCGGGAACGAAAGAGACTCACGATTGGTGTGTTGCCTACCAGGTGCCAGGGTCTGTGATGTCACGAATATCCTGGGTGGGAAATTGGCTAGTGCCATTCGGTTGGATTTAAACGAGCTCAGAAGGGGAATGGGAAACTGAGGTGTAGTCCCAGTACACAGGAGGATGAGCGTAGGGAGGACATGGTCAGGACCTCACTGTCACAGAAGTGTGCTGGCAGACAGCAAGCTGGATTGAAGTGTGACGACTTTAATGCCAGGAGTATCCGGAATAATGTAGGTGAGCTTGCAGCTTGGATAGGTACCTGGGACTTCGATGTTGTGGCCATTTCGGAGACATGGATAGAGCAGGGTCAGGAATGGATGTTGCAGGTTCTCGGGTTTAGATCTTTCATAAGGTCTGGGAAGGTGGTAAAAGAGGGGGAGGTGTGGCTTTGTTGGTCAAGGACAGTATCACGGCGGCTGAAAGAACCTTTGAGGACTCGTGTACTGCGGTTGTATGGGCTGAGGTTGCCAAGGAAGGTTTGTCGACTGAGTCAGTGTGGGTGGAAGTTCGGAACAGCAAGGCAGCAGTCACTTCACTGGGGGTTTTCTACAGACCCCAAATAGCAGTTGGGAGATCGAAGAACTCATTGGCCGGCAGATTGTTGAAAAGTGCAAACGTATCAGGGTTGACTTCAACTTTCCCAATATAGATTGAAACCTCCTCAGTGCAGATGGTTTGGATGGAGCCGTTTTTGTCAGGTGTGTTCAGGAGGGTTTCCTGACTCAGTATGTGGACAGGCCGACGAGGCGGGAGGCCATTTTGGATTTGGTGCTCGGCGATGAGCCAGGACAGGTGTCAGATCTCGTGGTGGGAGAACACTTTGGCGACAGTGACCGCAAGAGCCTCCCATTTACCATAGCCATGGAAAGGGAAAGGAGCAGTTACCAGGGGAAGATATTTCACTGGGGTCAAGGAAACTATGATGCTATCAGACAGGAGTTGGGAAGTACAGATTGGGAGCAATTGTTCCACAGAAAGGGCGCAGCAGACATGTGGAGGCTGTTCAAGGAGCAGTTGTTGCGAGTGATGTATAAATTTGTTCCTCTGAGACAGATAAGAAGGGGTAAGATTAAGGAGCCTTGGATGACGGGTACAGAGGTGCTACTTGTCAAAAAGAAAAAGCAGCGTACGTAAGGTGGAGGAAGTGAGGGTCTAGCACAGCTTGAGAGTATTACAGGCCTGCTCGGAAGGAGCTCAAAAGATATTGCCTGTACAGTTGTTACCTGTTACAACCTTTGCGTCCACGCTTGCTCATTCAATGGTGTCAAGATGCCAGCAGTGCGTGTACCTTCTCCATCCCCTAATGCCGTCAGCTCACACAAGACATAGTCCTTACTTAAAATCTTCTGATCAACCAAAGTTCATTGCAATGGACATTTTAGTTATCTGTCATGAAACGAAAACTGATTCTGACTGGCATGACCTGCAGTGCAAATGAATATAATCTGTGAAACGAGATTCCTTATGGGCTTGCAGCCACGACAAATAATTGCTTTTCAAAGACGTTGCATACATACATTTTTTTCTCCTATTACCTTAGATTATTTTTTTGTTTATGCATGTTGTGTGGGTTTCCAGTCAGGCGCATAAACACAGGTTGATGCAGTCACTGTTACAACATGGTATTGATGGAGAATTTGTGATCTTTGGAGTTTCATTCCAGTGTATGAAGGAGGGCACCATCAAGCCACTTCAGAGCACTGCTGGCGACAAATTGTTGCAAGTTTTCAAGTGTTACCGATGGTCACATAAAATATGGCCTTTTTGTTGTTGCGCTATTCATCTTAACTGCAACATATCTAGTATTTAGGCTTGGAAACTATTTCAAGTTTTTTGATTTACTTATTCAAAATCATTTATGATTGTTGTCATGATATCCACAATATGTTATTTTGATTGGACATAGAGGATTGGATCTGTCTTAATGGAAATAATGTATGCGCTTATAAAACCCCTTCTGGGCAAGGTAGTTGCTCAGTGGTTAGAGCTGCTCATGCACTGGGGAGCCAATTGAGATTCCAGTCTTGGGTAACTATCTGTGTGGAATTGACACGTCCTCCCCGCGTCTGCGAGGGGCTTCCGCCAGGTGCTGCAGTTTCCTCCCATTGTTCAAAGATGTGCAGGTCCTTATATGTGATTTGTGAAGCATTTCTGAAATGTTTCAATCCTGCCAGCATCCAGTGCCTTGGACAAAGTAACTGGAGATGAATAAAAGATACTGTGCCTTTTGACACCATTTCCTGCTGGATTTTCATCAATCCTGCTTTATATCGGTGACGACTTCCATGACCTTTTTTGATGCTATGTCTGAATTGACAGTCTAGTTCCAAATATTTGTTGTGCAGTATTTCAAGGTCTCTGTTATAGCATACCCACGAATGTCCACTTCAAAAGATACTTCCATATCATAGAATCCCTACGGTGTGGAAACAAGCCCATTTTGACCCAAGAAGTCCACGGCCACCCTCCAAAGAGCGTCTCACCCTGACTCATCCCCCGACCCTTTCCTCAGTAACCCTACATTTCCCATGACTAACACACCTAATCTACACATCCCTAAAAACAATGGGCAAGTTTGGCATGGCCCATACACTGAGCCTGCACATCTTTGGACTGTGGGAGGAAACCAGAGCACCCAGCAGGAACCCATGCAGGCATGGGCAGAATGTACAAACTCCGCACGGAAAATCGTCCAACGGTGGGATCGAACCTGGGTCCCTGGCGCTGTGAGTCAGCAGTGCTAACCACTGAGCCACCGTGCTGCCCTTGGAGTTAGACAGAGCTTGCTTGTTCCTGGGTGGCCTCAAACTGCCAACCTCCACTGAGTGGCAAAAGTGCTGACCAACTGCACTCATCTTCACTGGTTTTTGCTTTGTATCATTGAATTCAACCCTTCAAACTCTATGATAAATATTTAAATTTCCATTGATATGTGAGCGTTGTTTTTCGTACGCAGTATTGGTTTATTATGTTTCATTGGTACATGATGAATATTGTATGTATATGCAAATGGGCAAGTTGGTAACGATGCAGTCCGCAGACCTGGAGGATAATAACACTGTCCTTCAATCGCCCACGATGCCCTCTGCAAATTGGTAGAAAACAAAAATTTCTATAAAATTCATCTCTCCTCCCGTCAGTCAATCAAAATTAATTCAGGATTTTGTACAGGCCAATAACCGTAAGATTACACGAGCCTAAACCAAACTACTGGCTCATATTAGTTCAGTAAAGTGAAAGGGCAACAATAGAGGTAGTAGGAACTGCAGATGCTGGAGAATCTGAGATAAGAAGGTGTAAAGCTGGATGAACACAGCAGGCCAAGCAGTATCATCCGGCTCTACACCTTGTTATCTCAGGTTCTCCAGCGCCAATTTTCTGAAGTAGGGTCTCGTCCCGAAACATCAGCTTTCTTGCTCCTCTCATGCTGCTTGACCTGCTGTGTTCATCCAGGTCTCCACCTTGGGCAACAATAGAGTATGTTTTAAGTCACTAGATATGTTACGTGGGTTTGTCTTCCTCAGGGTGGAGTTAGTGGAACCGAAAAAGATGTCTCCCTCACAGCGTTTGTGACAAAAGAATTGCATCGTTCCTTGGCGGCCTTTCAACAGAAGAATATTCAGAGATTTCCGGAGTGGTAAGAATGTAACTTCTTTTACTTCTCTTTATCTCACTTTTTCCAACAATTGGAAAATAGATTTTAGAAATAACATCGAGCTGATGAAGTGTGAAAAGAAGAATAATTCCAAGCAGTGGTGGGAGTTGGTCAGTGAGGTGGGAGGAGTGGATAGGTGGGAGAAGGCGGACAGGTCATGGAGGCGGGGCTGAGGGGAGGAACTAGTGTTGGGATGAGGCTGGCGGGTGGGGAGATTTTGAGGGTGGCCAAGTCCACATTGAGGCTATTGAGTTGGAAGCTCCCGAGGCGGAATATGAGGTGCTGCTCCTCCAGTTTCTGGGTGGTTTGGTTGTGACACTGGAAGACGCCCAGGATGGACGTGTCATTCAGGGAGCGGGAGGGGGAGTTGAAGTGATGCAATGATTTGGACATGAAAATAGAAGGTGTGGTTAGTAAGTTTCCCAATGATTGAAGGTGTAGTAGCCAGCCAAGAAGGTCACCTCAGAATACAATGGGACATTGACAAGGGCCAATAAACTGTGGAATGGCAGATGGAGTTGAGGTTAGACAAATGTGAGGTGCTACATTTTGGAAAGGCAAATCAGGGCAGCACGCTTACACTGAAGGTTGTGGGGAGTGTTGCTTAATAAAGAGACACTGGAGTGCAGTTTCGTAGTTCCATCAAAGTACAGCCACCGGTAGAAAGGATATGAAGGAGACATTTGGTGTGCTCGCCTTTATCGGTCAGTGCATTGAGTATCGGAGTTGGGAGATCACTTAGCAGCCATATAGGACGTTGTTTCGGCTGCTTTTGGAATACTGCAATCGATTTTAGTCTCCTTGCGAGAGGAAGGATGTCGGCGCAACCTTGAGGGCCGAAGGGCCTGTTCTGCGCTGTATTGTTGTATGTTGTAAACTTGAAAGGGTTCAGAGAAGATCTACAAGGATGTTACCAGCATCGGAGTTTGGAGGTATACCGTGGACTTGAACAGGCAGCTATTTCTTGGAACTTTGGAGTTCAGGGCTGACCATATAGAAGTTTATACAATTACGAGGGATTTGGATAGAGCGAACAGCCAAGATCTTTTCCCCGGTTTGCTGGAATCCAAAACTGGAGGGAATAGGTTAAAAATGAGAGAGGGAAGATTTAAAATGGACCGGATTTTTTTCATAGTGGTGCATGTATGGAGTGAGATACAATGACTGAGTGAAATGGGATGCAGTGACTGATGGAGATGGGATGCTGTGACTGAGTGAAATGGGATGCTGTGACTGAGGGTAATGGGATGTAGTGACTGATGGTAATGGGATGCAGTGACTGATGGTAATGGGATGCAGTGACTGAGGTGAAATGGGCTGCAGAGACTGAGTGAAATAGCATGCAGTGATTGAGGAACGGCGATGCAGTGACTGTGGGAAATGGGATGCAGTGACTGATGGAAATGGGATGCAGTGACTGAGGACAATGGGATGCAGTGACTGAGTGAACTGTGATTCAGTCACTGCGATGCATTGGCTGAGTGGAATGGGATGCAGTGACTGAGTGAAATGAGATGCAGTGACTGAGGGACATGGGATGCAGTGACTGAGGGACATGGGATGCAGTGACTGAGGGACATGGGATGCTGTGACTGAGGGACATGGGATGCCGTGACTGAGGGACATGGGATGCCGTGACTGAGGGACATGGGATGCCGTGACTGAGGGACATGCGATGCCGTGACTGAGGGACATGCGATGCCGTGACTGAGGGACATGGGATGCAGTGACTGAGGGACATGGGATGCAGTGACAGAGGTACTGGGAAGGAGTGACTGATTAATAGGGAATCAGTGCCCGAGCGGGCTTGGGTTGCAGTGACTGACGGAAGTGGGATACAGTGCCTGACCGAAAAGGGACGCACTGACTGAGTGAAATGGGATGCAGTGACTGAGGGACATCGGATCCTGTGACACACGGGCTTGGGGTGCAGTGACTGAGTGAAATGGGATGCAGTGACTGATGGAAATGGGATGCAGTGACTCAGTGAAATGAGATACATTGACTGAGTGAAATGGAATGCAGTAACTGAGGGAAATGGGATGCAGTGAATGAGGGAAATGGGATGCTTTGACTGAGTGAAATGAGATGCAGTGACTGATGGCAATGGGATGCAGTAACTGAGGGACATGGGATGCAGTGACTGAGGGACATGGGATGCAGTGACTGCGTGAAATGGGATGCGGTGACTGAGTGAAATGAGATGAGGTGACTGAGGGACATGTGATGCAGTGACTGAGGGACATGGGATGCAACGGCTGAGTGAAATGCGACGCAGAGACTGAGGGAAAGGTTATGCTGTGACTGTGGGAAATGGGATGCAGTGAGTGTGGGAAATTGAATGCAGCGTCTGTGAGATACGGGAAACAATGACTGTTGGAAATGGGATGCAGTGACTGTGGTGAAGGAGATGCAATGATTGAGTGAAATGGGATGCAGTGATTGAGTGAAATGGGAAGCACTGACGGAGTGAAATGGGATTCACTGACTGAGTTACATGTGATGCAGAGGCTGAATGAAATGGGATGCAGTGACTACTTGAAATGGGATGCAGTGACTGAGTGAAATGTGATTCAGTCACTGAGTGAAATGGGATGCAGTCAGTGAGTGAAATGTGTTGCAGTCACTGAGTGAAATGGGATGCAGTCACTGAGTGAAATGGGATGCAGTGACTGAGTGAAATGGGATGCAGTGACTGAGTGAAATGGGATGCAGTGACTGAGGGAAATGGGATGCAGTGACTGAGGGAAATGAGATGCCGAGCCTGAGTGAGCGGGATGCAGTGACTGATGGAAATGGGATGCAGTGACTGACGGAGATGGGATGCAGTGTCTGTTTGAAATGGGATCCTGCGACTGAAGTTAATGGGATGCAGTGACTGAGTGAAATGGGATGCAGTGACTGAGGACAATGGGATGCAGTGACTGAGGGAAATGGGATGCAGTGACTGGGAAATGGGATGCAGTGATTGATGGAAATGGGACGCAGTGACTAAGTGAAATGGGACGCAGTGACTGATGGAAAGGAGATGCAGTGACTGAGGGAAATGAGATGCCGAGACTGAGTGAACTGGGATGCAGTGACTGATGGAAATGGTATGCAGTGACTGATGGAAATGGTATGCAGTGACTGATGGAAATGGGACGCAGTGACTGATGGAAATGGGACGCAGTGACTGATGGAAATGGGACGCAGTGACAGATGGAAATGGGATGCCCTGACTGAGTGTAAAGTGAAGCATTGAGTGAAATGGGATGCAGTGGCTGTGTGAAATGGGATGCAGTGGCTGTGTGAAATTGGATGCAGTGGCTGTGTGAACTTGGATGCAGTGACTGTGTGAATCGGGATGCAGTGACTGAGGGAAAGGAGATGCAGTGTCTGTTTGAAATGGGATGCTGCGACTCAAGTGAATGGGATGCCGTGTCTGTGGGGAATGGGATGCAGTGACTGTGGGGAATGGGATGCAGTGACTGTGCGGAATGGGATGCAGTGACTGCGATAAATGGGATGCAGTGACTGATGGAAATGGAATGCAGTGACTAAGTGAAATGGGACGCAGTGACTGATGGAAAGGAGATGCAGTGACTGAGGGAAATGAGATGCCGAGACTGAGTGAACTGGGATGCAGTGACTGATGGAAATGGTATGCAGTGACTGATGGAAATGGTATGCAGTGACTGATGGAAATGGGACGCAGTGACTGATGGAAATGGGACGCAGTGACTGATGGAAATGGGACGCAGTGACAGATGGAAATGGGATGCCCTGACTGAGTGTAAAGTGAAGCATTGAGTGAAATGGGATGCAGTGGCTGTGTGAAATGGGATGCAGTGGCTGTGTGAAATTGGATGCAGTGGCTGTGTGAACTTGGATGCAGTGACTGTGTGAATCGGGATGCAGTGACTGAGGGAAAGGAGATGCAGTGTCTGTTTGAAATGGGATGCTGCGACTCAAGTGAATGGGATGCCGTGTCTGTGGGGAATGGGATGCAGTGACTGTGGGGAATGGGATGCAGTGACTGTGCGGAATGGGATGCAGTGACTGCGATAAATGGGATGCAGTGACTGATGGAAATGGAATGCAGTGAATGAGGGAAATGGGATTCAGTGACTGAGATGAATGGGACGCAGTGACTGATGGAAATGGGATGCAGTGACTGAGGGTAATGGGTTGCAGTCACTGAGTGAAATGGGATGCTGTGACACTGTGGAATGGAATGCAGTGACTCAGTGGAATGTGACGCATTGACTGAGGGAAAGGAGATGCAGTGAATGTGGGAAATGGGATGCAGTGACTGAGGGAAATGGGACGCAGTGACTAAGTGAAATGGGACGCAGTGACTGATGGAAAGGAGATGCAGTGACTCTGTGAAATGGGATGCAGTGACTGAGTGAAATGGGATTGCCGTGACTGTGGAAAGGAGATGCAGTGACTGGGGAAATGGGATGCAGTGACTGAGGGAAATGGGATGCAGTGACTGAGGGAAATGGGATGCAGTGACTGAGGGAAATGAGATGCCGAGACTGAGTGAACTGGGATGCAGTGACTGATGGAAATGGTATGCAGTGACTGAGGGAAATGGAATGCAGTGTCTGTTGGAAATGGGATGCAGTGACTGAAGGTAATGGGATGCAGTGACTGAGGGTAATGGGATGCAGTGACTGAGGGTAATGGGATGCAGTGAGTGAGGGTAATGGGATGCAGTGACTGAGGGTAATGGGATGCAGTGACTGAGGGTAATGGGATGCAGTGAGTGAGGGTAATGGGATGCAGTGACTGTGGGGAATGGGATGCAGTGACTGTGCGGAATGGGATGCAGTGACTGCGATAAATGGGATGCAGTGACTGATGGAAATGGAATGCAGTGACTAAGTGAAATGGGACGCAGTGACTGATGGAAAGGAGATGCAGTGACTGAGGGAAATGAGATGCCGAGACTGAGTGAACTGGGATGCAGTGACTGATGGAAATGGTATGCAGTGACTGATGGAAATGGTATGCAGTGACTGATGGAAATGGGACGCAGTGACTGATGGAAATGGGACGCAGTGACTGATGGAAATGGGACGCAGTGACAGATGGAAATGGGATGCCCTGACTGAGTGTAAAGTGAAGCATTGAGTGAAATGGGATGCAGTGGCTGTGTGAAATGGGATGCAGTGGCTGTGTGAAATTGGATGCAGTGGCTGTGTGAACTTGGATGCAGTGACTGTGTGAATCGGGATGCAGTGACTGAGGGAAAGGAGATGCAGTGTCTGTTTGAAATGGGATGCTGCGACTCAAGTGAATGGGATGCCGTGTCTGTGGGGAATGGGATGCAGTGACTGTGGGGAATGGGATGCAGTGACTGTGCGGAATGGGATGCAGTGACTGCGATAAATGGGATGCAGTGACTGATGGAAATGGAATGCAGTGAATGAGGGAAATGGGATTCAGTGACTGAGATGAATGGGACGCAGTGACTGATGGAAATGGGATGCAGTGACTGAGGGTAATGGGTTGCAGTCACTGAGTGAAATGGGATGCTGTGACACTGTGGAATGGAATGCAGTGACTCAGTGGAATGTGACGCATTGACTGAGGGAAAGGAGATGCAGTGAATGTGGGAAATGGGATGCAGTGACTGAGGGAAATGGGACGCAGTGACTAAGTGAAATGGGACGCAGTGACTGATGGAAAGGAGATGCAGTGACTCTGTGAAATGGGATGCAGTGACTGAGTGAAATGGGATTGCCGTGACTGTGGAAAGGAGATGCAGTGACTGGGGAAATGGGATGCAGTGACTGAGGGAAATGGGATGCAGTGACTGAGGGAAATGGGATGCAGTGACTGAGGGAAATGAGATGCCGAGACTGAGTGAACTGGGATGCAGTGACTGATGGAAATGGTATGCAGTGACTGAGGGAAATGGAATGCAGTGTCTGTTGGAAATGGGATGCAGTGACTGAAGGTAATGGGATGCAGTGACTGAGGGTAATGGGATGCAGTGACTGAGGGTAATGGGATGCAGTGAGTGAGGGTAATGGGATGCAGTGACTGAGTGAAATGGGATGCAGTGAGTGAGGGTCATGGGATGCAGTGACTGAGTGAAATGGGATGCAGTGACTGAGGGTAATGGGATGCAGTGACTGAGGGTAATGGGATGCAGTGACTGAGGGTAATGGGATGCAGTGACTGAGTGAAAATGGATGCAGTGACTGAGTGAAAATGGATGCAGTGACTGAGGGGAATCGGATGCAGTGACTGAGGACAATGGGATGCAGTGACTGAGGACAATGGGATGCAGTGACTGAGGACAATGGGATGCAGTGACTGAGGACAATGGGATGCAGTGACTGAGGGCAATGGGATGCAGTGACTGAGGGCAATGGGATGCAGTGACTGAGTGAAATTGGGTTGCCGTGACTGTGGAAAGGAGATGCAGTGACTGAGGAAATGAGACGCAGTGACAGATGGAAGTGGGATGCCCTGACTGAGTGTAAAGTGAAGCATTGAGTGAAATGGGATGCAATGATTGAGTGAAATGGGATGCAGTGGCTGTATGCAATGGGAAGCAGTGGCTGTATGCAATGGGATGCAGTGGCTGTATGCAATGGGATGCAGTGGCTGTGTGAACTGGGATGCAGTGACTGTGTGAATAGGGATGCAGTGACTGAGGGAAAGGAGATGCAGTGTCTGTTTGAAATGGGATGCTGCGACTCAAGTGAATGGGACGCCGTGTCTGTGGGGAATGGGATGCAGTGACTGTGGGGAATTGGATGCAGTGATTTTGCGGAATGGGACGCAGTGACTGCGATAAATGGGATGCAGTGCTTGATGGAAATGGGATGCAGTGAATGAGGGAAATGGGATTCAGTGACTGTGGGGAATGGGATGCAGTGACTGAGGGAAATGGGATTCAGTGACTGAGATAAATGGGATGCAGTGACTGATGGAAATGGGTCGCAGTGAATGAGGGAAATGGGATTCAGTGACTGAGATGAATGGGACACAGTGACTGATGGAAATGGGATGCAGTGACTGAGGGTAATGGGTTGCAGTCACTGAGTGAAATGGGATGCTGTGACACTGTGGAATGGGATGCAGTGACTCAGTGGAATGTGACGCATTGACTGAGGGAAAGGAGATGCAGTGAATGTGGGAAATGGGATGCAGTGACTGAGGGAAATGGGATGCAGTGACCGAGTGAAATAAGATGCAGTGACTGAGCGAAATGGGATGCAGTATTTTTGGGAAGTAGGATGCAATCACTGATTGAAATGAGATGCAGAGACTGTGGGAAAGGAGACGCTGAGTCTATGGGAAATGGGATACAGTGAGTGTCGGAAATTGAATGCAGTGTCTGTGAGATATGGGAACCAGTGACTGATGGAAATGGGATGCTGTGACTGTGGTGAAGGAGCTGCAGTGATGGAGTCAATTGGGATGCAGTGACTGCGTGAAATGGGATGCAGTGACTGCGTGAAATGGGATGCAGTGACTGCGTGAAATGGGATGCAGTGACAGCGTGAAATGCGATGCAGTGACTGCGTGAAATGGGATCCAATGACTGTGTGAAATGGGACGCAGTGACTGAGTGAAATGTGATTCAGTCACTGAGTGAAATGTGATTCCGTCACTGAGTGAAATATGTTGCACTCACTGAGTGTACTGTGATTCAGTAACTGAGTGTACTGTGATGCAGTGACTGAGTGAAATGGGATGCAGTGGCTGAGGGAAATGAGATGCAGTGACTGAGTGAAATGGGATGCAGTGACTGAGTGAAATGGGATGCAGTGACTGAGTGAAATGGGATGCAGTGACTGAGTGAAATGGGATGCAGTGACTGAGGGACATGGGATGCAGTGACTGAGGGAAATGAGATGCCGAGACTGAGTGAGCGGGATGCAGTGACTGATGGAAATGGGATGCAGTGACTGACGGAGATGGGATGCAGTGTCTGTTTGAAATGGGATCCTGCGACTGAAGTTAATGGGATGCAGTGACTGAGTGAAATGGGATGCAGTGACTGAGGACAATGGGATACAGTGACTGAGGACAATGGGATGCAGTGACTGAGGGAAATGGGATGCAGTGACTGGGAAATGGGATGCAGTGATTGATGGAAATGGGACGCAGTGACTAAGTGAAATGGGACACAGTGACTGATGGAAAGGAGATGCAGTGACTCTGTGAAATGGGATGCAGTGACTGAGTGAAATGGGATTGCCGTGACTGTTGAAAGGAGATGCAGTGACTGAGGAAATGGGATGCAGTGACTGAGGGAAATGGGATGCAGTGACTGAGGGAAATGAGATGCCGAGACTGAGTGAACTGGGATGCAGTGACTGATGGAAATGGTATGCAGTGACTGATGGAAATGGTATGCAGTGACTGATGGAAATGGTATGCAGTGACTGATGGAAATGGGACGCAGTGACAGATGGAAATGGGATGCCCTGACTGAGTGTAAAGTGAAGCATTGAGTGAAATGGGATGCAGTGGCTGTGTGAAATGGGATGCAGTGGCTGTGTGAAATTGGATGCAGTGGCTGTGTGAACTTGGATGCAGTGACTGTGTGAATCGGGATGCAGTGACTGAGGGAAAGGAGATGCAGTGTCTGTTTGAAATGGGATGCTGCGACTCAAGTGAATGGGATGCCGTGTCTGTGGGGAATGGGATGCAGTGATTGTGGGGAATGGGATGCAGTGACTGTGCGGAATGGGATGCAGTGACTGCGATAAATGGGATGCAGTGACTGATGGAAATGGAATGCAGTGAATGAGGGAAATGGGATTCAGTGACTGAGATGAATGGGACGCAGTGACTGATGGAAATGGGATGCAGTGACTGAGGGTAATGGGTTGCAGTCACTGAGTGAAATGGGATGCTGTGACACTGTGGAATGGAATGCAGTGACTCAGTGGAATGTGACGCATTGACTGAGGGAAAGGAGATGCAGTGAATGTGGGAAATGGGATGCAGTGACTGAGGGAAATGGGACGCAGTGACTAAGTGAAATGGGACGCATTGACTGAGTGAAATGGGATGCAGTGACTGAGTGAAATGGGATGCACTGACTGAGTGAAATGGGATTGCCGTGACTGTGGAAAGGAGATGCAGTGACTGGGGAAATGGGATGCAGTGACTGAGGGAAATGGGATGCAGTGACTGAGGGAAATGAGATGCCGAGACTGAGTGAACTGGGATGCAGTGACTGATGGAAATGGTATGCAGTGACTGAGGGAAATGGAATGCAGTGTCTGTTGGAAATGGGATGCAGTGACTGAAGGTAATGGGATGCAGTGACTGAGGGTAATGGGATGCAGTGACTGAGGGTAATGGGATGCAGTGAGTGAGGGTAATGGGTTGCAGTCACTGAGTGAAATGGGATGCTGTGACACTGTGGAATGGAATGCAGTGACTCAGTGGAATGTGACGCATTGACTGAGGGAAAGGAGATGCAGTGAATGTGGGAAATGGGATGCAGTGACTGAGGGAAATGGGACGCAGTGACTAAGTGAAATGGGACGCATTGACTGAGTGAAATGGGATGCAGTGACTGAGTGAAATGGGATGCACTGACTGAGTGAAATGGGATTGCCGTGACTGTGGAAAGGAGATGCAGTGACTGGGGAAATGGGATGCAGTGACTGAGGGAAATGGGATGCAGTGACTGAGGGAAATGAGATGCCGAGACTGAGTGAACTGGGATGCAGTGACTGATGGAAATGGTATGCAGTGACTGAGGGAAATGGAATGCAGTGTCTGTTGGAAATGGGATGCAGTGACTGAAGGTAATGGGATGCAGTGACTGAGGGTAATGGGATGCAGTGACTGAGGGTAATGGGATGCAGTGAGTGAGGGTCATGGGATGCAGTGACTGAGTGAAATGGGATGCAGTGACTGAGGGTAATGGGATGCAGTGACTGAGGGTAATGGGATGCAGTGACTGAGTGAAAATGGATGCAGTGACTGAGGGGAATCGGATGCAGTGACTGAGGACAATGGGATGCAGTGACTGAGGACAATGGGATGCAGTGACTGAGGACAATGGGAGGCTGTGACTGAGGACAATGGGATGCTGTGACTGAGGACAATGGGATGCAGTGACTGAGGGCAATGGGATGCAGTGACTGAGTGAAATGGGATTGCCGTGACTGTGGAAAGGAGATGCAGTGACTGGGGAAATGGGATGCAGTGACTGAGGGAAATGAGATGTCGAGACTGAGTGAACTGGGATGCAGTGACTGATGGAAATGGTATGCAGTGACTGAGGGAAATGGAATGCAGTGTCTGTTGGAAATGGGATCCTGTGACTGAAGGTAATGGGATGCAGTGACTGAGGGTAATGGGATGCAGTGACTGAGGATAATGGGATGCAGTGACTGAGGGTAATGGGATGCAGTGAGTGAGGGTCATGGGATGCAGTGACTGAGTGAAATGGGATGCAGTGACTGAGGGTAATGGGATGCAGTGACTGAGGGTAATGGGATGCAGTGACTGAGTGAAAATGGATGCAGTGACTGAGGACAATGGGATGCAGTGACTGAGGACAATGGGATGCAGTGACTGAGGACAATGGGATGCAGTGACTGAGGACAATGGGATGCAGTGACTGAGGGCAATGGGATGCAGTGACTGAGTGAAATTGGATTGCCGTGACTGTGGAAAGGAGATGCAGTGACTGAGGAAATGAGACGCAGTGACTGAGGAAATGAGACGCAGTGACTGAGGAAATGAGACGCAGTGACTGAGGAAATGAGACGCAGTGACTGAGGAAATGAGACCCAGTGACAGATGGAAATGGGATGCCCTGACTGAGTGTAAAGTGAAGCATTGAGTGAAATGGGATGCAATGATTGAGTGAAATGGGATGCAGTGGCTGTATGCAATGGGATGCAGTGGCTGTGTGAACTGGGATGCAGTGACTGTGTGAATAGGGATGCAGTGACTGAGGGAAAGGAGATGCAGTGTCTGTTTGAAATGGGATGCTGCGACTCAAGTGAATGGGACGCCGTGTCTGTGGGGAATGGGATGCAGTGACTGTGGGGAATTGGATGCAGTGACTTTGCGGAATGGGACGCAGTGACTGCGATAAATGGGATGCAGTGCTTGATGGAAATGGGATGCAGTGAATGAGGGAAATGGGATTCAGTGACTGTGGGGAATGGGATGCAGTGACTGAGGGAAATGGGATTCAGTGACTGAGATAAATGGGATGCAGTGACTCATGGAAATGGGATGCAGTGAATGAGGGAAATGGGATTCAGTGACTGAGATGAATGGGACACAGTGACTGATGGAAATGGGATGCAGTGACTGAGGGTAATGGGTTGCAGTCACTGAGTGAAATGGGATGCTGTGACACTGTGGAATGGGATGCAGTGACTCAGTGGAATGTGACGCATTGACTGAGGGAAAGGAGATGCAGTGAATGTTGGAAATGGGATGCAGTGACTGAGGGAAATGGGATGCAGTGACCGAGTGAAATAAGATGCAGAGACTGAGCGAAATGGGATGCAGTATTTTTGGGAAGTAGGATGCAATCACTGATTGAAATGAGATGCAGAGACTGTGGGAAAGGAGACGCTGAGTCTATGGGAAATGGGATACAGTGAGTGTCGGAAATTGAATGCAGTGTCTGTGAGATATGGGAACCAGTGACTGATGGAAATGGGATGCTGTGACTGTGGTGAAGGAGCTGCAGTGATGGAGTCAATTGGGATGCAGTGACTGCGTGAAATGGGATGCAGTGACTGCGTGAAATGGGATGCAGTGACTGCGTGAAATGGGATGCAGTGACAGCGTGAAATGCGATGCAGTGACTGCGTGAAATGGGATCCAATGACTGTGTGAAATGGGACGCAGTGACTGAGTGAAATGTGATTCAGTCACTGAGTGAAATGTGATTCCGTCACTGAGTGAAATATGTTGCACTCACTGAGTGTACTGTGATTCAGTAACTGAGTGTACTGTGATGCAGTGACTGAGTGAAATGGGATGCAGTGGCTGAGGGAAATGAGATGCAGTGACTGAGTGAAATGGGATGCAGTGACTGAGTGAAATGGGATGCAGTGACTGAGTGAAATGGGATGCAGTGACTAAGTGAAATGGGATGCAGTGACTGAGTGAAATGGGATGCAGTGACTGAGGGACATGGGATGCAGTGACTGAGGGAAATGAGATGCCGAGACTGAGTGAGCGGGATGCAGTGACTGATGGAAATGGGATGCAGTGACTGACGGAGATGGGATGCAGTGTCTGTTTGAAATGGGATCCTGCGACTGAAGTTAATGGGATGCAGTGACTGAGTGAAATGGGATGCAGTGACTGAGGACAATGGGATACAGTGACTGAGGACAATGGGATGCAGTGACTGAGGGAAATGGGATGCAGTGACTGGGAAATGGGATGCAGTGATTGATGGAAATGGGACGCAGTGACTAAGTGAAATGTGATTCAGTCACTGAGTGAAATGTGATTCCGTCACTGAGTGAAATATGTTGCACTCACTGAGTGTACTGTGATTCAGTAACTGAGTGTACTGTGATGCAGTGACTGAGTGAAATGGGATGCAGTGGCTGAGTGAAATGAGATGCAGTGACTGAGTGAAATGGGATGCAGTGACTGAGTGAAATGGGATGCAGTGACTGAGTGAAATGGGATGCAGTGACCGAGTGAAATGGGATGCAGTGACTGAGGGACATGGGATGCAGTGACTGAGGGACATTGGATGCCGTGACTGAGGGAAATGGGATGCAGTGACAGAGTGACATGAGCTGCAGTGACAGAGGGACTGGGAAGGAGTTTCTGAGTTAATAGGGAATCAGTGCCCGAGTGGGCTTGGGGTGCAGTGACTGAGGGAAATGGGATACAGTGCCTGACCGAAAAGGGACGCACTGACTGGGTGAAATGGGATGCAGTGACTGAATGAAATGGGATGCAGTGACCTGAGGGAATTGGGATGCAGTGACTGAAGGAAATGGGATGCAGTGATTGCGTGAAATGGGTTGCAGTCACTGAGTGAAATGCGATGCAGTCACTGAGCGCAATGGGATGCATCACTGAGTGCAATTAGATGCAGGGACTAGGTGAAATGGGATGCAGTGACTGATGGAAATTGGATGCAGAAACTGAGGGAAATGGGATGCAGTCACTGAGGGAAATGGGATGCAGTGAGTGTGGGAAATTGAATGCATCGTCTGTGAGATACGGGAAACAGTGACTGATGGAAATGTGATGCAGTGACTGTGGTGAAGGAGATGCAGTGATTGAGTAAATGGGATGCAGTGACTGAGTGAAATGTGATGCAGTGACTGAGTGAAATGGGATGCAGTGACTGAGTGAAATGGGATGCAGTGGCGACGTGAAATGGGATGCAGTGGCTGCGTGAAATGGGATGCAGTGACTGCTTGAAATTGGATGCATCACTGAGTACAATGGGATTCAGTGACCGATGGAAATTGGATGCATTGACAGAGTGACATGAGCTGCAGTGTCTGATGGAAATGTGATGCAGTGACTGAGGGAAATGGGATGCAGTGACTGAGTGAAATGGGATGCACTGACCGAGTGAAATGGGATGCAGTGACTGAGGGAAATGGGATGCAGTATTTGTGGGAAGAAGGATGCAATCACTGAATGAAATGAGATGCTGAGACTGAGGGCAAGGAGATGCTGTGACTATGTGCAATGGGATGCAGTGAATGTGGGAAATTGAATGCAGCGTCTGTGAGATAAGGGAAACAGTGACTGATGGAAATGGGATGCACTGACTGTGTTGATGGAGATGCAGTGACTGAGTGGAATGGGATGCAGTGACTGAGTGGAATGGGAGGCAGTGACTGAGGGAACTGGGATGCAGTGACTGAGGGAACTGGGATGCAGTGACTGAGGGAAATGGGACGCAGTGACTGAGGGAAATGGGACGCAGTGACTGAGTGAAATGTGATTCAGTGACTGAGTGAAATGTGATTCAGTGACTGAGTGAAATGTGATTCAGTCACTGAGTGAAATGTGATTCAGTCACTGAGTGAAATGTGATTCAGTCACTGAGTGAAATGTGATTCCGTCACTGAGTGAAATGTGATGCACTCACTGAGTGAACTGTGATGCACTCACTGAGTGAACTGTGATTCAGTCAGTGGGTGAACTCTGATGCAGTGACTCAGTGAACTGTGATGCAATCACTGAGTGAAATGAGATGCACTGACTGATGGAAATTGGATGCAGTGACTGAGTGACATGAGCTGCAGTGACTGAGTGACATGAGCTGCAGTGACTGAGTGAAATGCGATGCAGTGACTGAGTGAAATGCGATGCAGTGAATGAGTGAAATGAGATGCACGGACTGATGGAAATTGGATGCAGTGACAGAGTGACGTGAGCTGCAGTGACTGAGTGAAATGAGATGCATTGTTTGATGGAAATATGATGCAGTAACTGACGGAAATGAGATGCAGTGACAGAGTGAAATGAGATGCACTGACTGATGGAAATTGGATGCAGTGACAGAGTGACGTGAGCTGCAGTGACTGAGTGAAATGAGATGCATTGTTTGATGGAAATATGATGCAGTAACTGACGGAAATGAGATGCTGTGACTGAGGGAAATGGGATGCAGTGACTGAGGGAAATGGGATCCAGTGTCCGAGTGAAATGAGATGCGGTGACTGAGCGAAATGGGATGCACTATTTTTGGGAAGTAGCATGCAATCACTGATTGAAATGAGATGCAGAGACTGTGGGAAAGGAGATGCTGTGACGATGGGAAATGGGATGCAGTGACTGAGTGAAATGGGATGCAATGACTGCGTGAAATGCGATGCAGTGGCTGGGTGAAATGGGATGCAGTGACTCAGTGAAATGTGATTCAGTCACTGAGTGAAATGTGATTCCTTCATGGAGTGAAATATGATGCACTCACTCAGTGTACTGTGATTCAGTCACTGAGTCAACTGTGATTCAGTCACTGAGTCAACTGTGATTCAGTCAGTGAGTCAACTGTGATTCAGTCACTGAGTGAACTGTGATGCAGTCACTGAGTGAAATGGGATGCAGTGGCTCAGTGAAATAGGATGCAGTGACTGAGTGAAATGGGATGCAATCACTGAGTGAAATGCGATGCAGAGACTGAGGGAAAGGAGATGCTGTGACGATGGGAAATGGGATGCAGTGAGTGTGGGAAATTGAATGCAGCGTCTGTGAGATACGGGAAACAGTGACTGATGGAAATTGGATGCAGTGACTGTGGTGAAGGAGATGCAGTGATTGAGTGAAATGGGATGCAGTGACTGAGTAAAATACGATGCAGTGACTGAGTGAAATGTGATGCAGTGACTGAGTGAAATGTGATGCAGTGACTGAGTGAAATGTGTTGCAGTGACTGCGTGAAATGGGATGCAGTGACTGTGGTGAAGGAGGTGCAGTGACTGAGGGAAATGAGATGCAGTGCCTGAGTGAAATGAGATGCAGTGACTGAGGGAAATGGGATGCAGTGACTGAGTGAAATGAGATGCAGTGACTGAGTGAAATGAGATGCAGTGACTGAGTGAAATGAGATGCAGTGACTGAGGGACATGGGATGCAGTGACTGAGGGACATGGGAAGCATTGACTGAGTGAAATGCGATGCAGAGACTGAGGCAAAGGAGATGCTGTGACTATGGGAAATGGGATGCAGTGAGTGTGGGAAATTGAATGCAGCGCCTGTGAGATACAGGAAACAGTGACCGATGGAAATGGAATGCAGTGACTATGGTGAACGAGATGCAGTGACTGTGTGAAATGGGATGCAGTGACTGTGTGAAATGTGATGCAGTGACTGAGTGAAATGTGATGCAGTGACTGAGTGAAATGTGATGCAGTCTCTGAGTGAAATGTGTTGCAGTCACTGAGTGAAATGTGTTGCAGTCACTGAGTGAAATGTGTTGCTGTCACTGAGTGAAATGGGACGCATCACTGAGTGAAATGGGACGCAGTGACTGAGGGAAATGGGATGCAGTCACTGAGTGAAATGACATGCAGTGACTAAAAGTGAAATAGGAAGCACTGACTGAGTGAAATGCGATGCAGTGACTGAGTGAAATGAGATGCCTTGTTTGATGGAAATATGATGGAGTAACTGATGGAAATGAGATGCAGTGACAGAGTGAAAAGTGATGCAGTGACTGAGTGAAATGCGACGCAGTGACTGAGTGAAATGTGATTCAGTCACTGAGGGAAATGTGATGCACTGGCTGAGTGAAATGTGATGCACTGGCTGAGTGAAATGGGATGCAGTGACTGAGGGACATGGGATGCAGTGACTGAGGGACATGGGATGCAGTGACTGAGGGACATGGGATGCAGTGACTGAGGGAAATGGGATGCAGTGACTGAGTTAATTGGGAATCAGTGCCTGACCGGGCTTGGGGTGCAGTGACTGAGGGAAATGGGATACAGTGCCTGACCAAAAAGGGACGCTCTGATTGAGTGAAATGGGATGCAGTGACTGAGGGAATTGGGATGCAATGACTGAGGGAAATGGGATGCAGTGACCGAGTGAAATGAGATGCAGTGACTGAGGGAAATGGGATGCAGTGAATTAGTGAAATGAGATGTAGTGACTGATGGAAATGGGATGCAGTTACTGTGGGACATGGGATGCAGTGACTGAGTTAATAGTGATGCAGTGCCCGAGCGGGCTTGGGGAGCAGTGACTGAGGGAAATTGGATACAGTGCCTGAGTGCAATGTGATGCAGTAATTGAGGGAAATAGGATGCAGTGACTGACGGAAATGGGTTGCAGTGACTGAGGGAAATGGGTTGCAGTGCCTGAGGGAAATGGGATGCAATCACTGAGTGAAATGCGATGCAGAGACTAAGGGAAAGGAGATGCTGTGATGATGGGAAATGGGATGCAGTGAGTGTGGGAAATTGAATGCAGCGTCTGTGAGATAGGGGAAACAGTGACTGATGGAAATTAGACGCAGTGACTGTGGTGAAGAAGATGCAGTGATTGTGTGAAATGGGATGCAGTGACTGAGTAAAATACGATGCACTGACTGAGTAAAATACGATGCAGTGACTGAGTGAAATGTGATGCAGTGACTGCTTGAAATGGGATGCAGTGACTGTGGCGAAGGAGATGCAGTGACTGAAATGGGATGCAGTGACTGACTGAAATGGGATGTAGTGACTGACTGAAATGGGATGCAGTGACTGAGTGAAATGGGATGCAGTGACTGAGGGAATTAGGATGCAGTGACTGCGGGAAATGGGATGCAGTGACAGAGTGACATGAGCTGCAGTATCTGATGGAAATGTGATGCAGAACCTGAGGGAAATGGGATTCAGTGACTGAGGTAATGGGAAGGAGTGACTGAGTTCATGGGAGTGCAATGCCCGAGCGGACTTGGGGTGCACTGAGTGAGGGAAATGGGAAACAGTGCCTGAGCGAAATGGGACGCACTGACTGAGTGAAATGGGATGCAGTTACTGAGGGACATGGGATGCATTGACTGAGGGAAATGGGATGCAGTGACTGAGTGAAATGAGATGCAGTGACTGAGGGACATGGGATGCAGTGACTGAGGGACATGGGATGCATTGACTGTGTGAAATGTGATGCAGAGACTGAGGGAAAGGAGACTCTGTGATTCTGGGAAATGGGATGCAGTGAGTGTGGGAAATTGAATGCAGCGCCTGTGAGATACGGGAAACAGTGACTGATGGAAATGGAATGCAGTGACTATGGTGAAGGAGATGCAGTGACTGAGTGAAATGGGATGCAGTGACTGAGTGAAATGGGATGCAGTGACTGAGTGAAATGGGATGCAGTGACTGAGTGAAATGGGATGCATCACTGAGTGAAATGGGATGCAGTGACTGAGGGACATGGGATGCAGTGACTGAGGGACATGGGATGCAGTGACTGAGGGAATTAGGATGCAGTGACTGAGGGAAATGGGATGCAGTGACCGTGTGAAATGAGATGCAGTGACTGAGGGAAATGGGATGCAGTGAATTTGTGAAATGAGATGTAGTGACTGATGGAAATGTGATGCAGTTACCGTGGGACATGGGATGCAGTGACTGAGGGAAAGGATAGACTGTGACGATGGGAAATGTGGATGCAGTGAGTGTGTGAAATTGAATGCAGCGTCTGTGAGATACGGGATACAGTGACTGATGGAAATTGAACGCAGTGACTGTGGGGAAGGAGATGCAGTCATTGAGTGAAATGGGATGCAGTGACTGAGTAAAATACGATGCAGTGACTGAGTGAAATGTGATGCAGTGACTGCTTGAAATGGGATGCTGTGACTGTGGCGAAGGAGATGCAGTGACTGAGTGAAATGGGATGCAGTGACTGATGGAAATTAAATGCAGTGACAGAGTGACATGAGCTGCAGTATCTGATGGAAATGTGATGCAGTACCTGGGATTCTGTGACTGAGGTAATGGGAAGGAGTGACTGAGTTCATGGGGGTGCAATGCCCGAGCGGACTTGGGACGCACTGACTGAGTGAAATGGGATGCAGTGACTGAGGGGCATGGGATGCATTGACTGAGGGGCATGGGATGCATTGACTGAGGGGCATGGGATGCATTGACTGAGGGAAATGGGATGCATTTACTGAGGGAAATGGGATGCAGCGACTGAGGGAAATGGGATGCAGCGACTGAGTGAAATGAGATGCAGTGACTGAAGGAAATGGGATGCAGTGACTGAGGGACGTGGAATGCATTGACTGAGTGAAATGCGATGCAGAGACTGAGGGAAAGGAGACTCTGTGATTCTGGGAAATGGGATGCAGTGAGTGTGGGAAATTGAATGCAGCGCCTGTGAGATACGGGAAACAGTGACTGATGGAAATGGAATGCAGTGACTATGGTGAAGGAGATGCAGTGTCTGAGTGAAATGGGATGCAGTGACTGAGTGAAATGGGATTTAGTGACTGAGTGAAATGGGATGCAGTGTCAGAGTGAAATGTGTTGCAGTCACTGAGTGAAATGTGTTGCAGTCACTGAGTGACATGGGACGCATCACTGAGGGAAATGGGATGCAGTGACTGTGGGAATTGGGATGCAGTGACTTTGGGAATTGGGATGCAGTGACTGAGTGAAATGGGATGCAGTGACTGAGTGAAATGCGATGCACTGACTGAGTGAAATGGGAAGCAGTGACTGGGTGAAATGAGATGCATTGTTTGACGGAAATGAGATGCAGTGACTGAGGGAAATGGGATGCAGTGACTGAGGGAAGTGGGATGCAGTGACCAAGTGAAATGAGAAGCAGTGACTGAGCGAAATGGGATGCAGTATTTGTGGGAAGTAGGATGCAATCACTGATTGAAATGAGATGCAGTGGGAAATGGGACTCAGTGAGTGTCGGAAATTGAATGCAGCGTCTGTGAGATACGGGAACCAGTGACTGATGGAAATGGGATGCAGTGACTGAGGGAAATGGGATGCAGTGACAGAGTGACATGAGCTGCAGTGCCTGATGGAAATGGGATGCAGTTACTGTGGGACATGGGATGCAGTGACTGAGGGCCTGGGAAGGAGTGACTGAGTTAATAGGGATGCAGTGCCCGAGCGGGCTTGGAGTACAGTGACTGAGGGAAATGGGATACAGTGGCTGAGAGAAATGGGATGCACTGTCTTAGTGAAATGGGATGCAGAGGCTGAGTGAAATGGGATGAAGTAACTGGTGTAAATGGAATGCAGTGACTGATCGAAATGGGATGCGGTGACTGACAGTAATTGGATGGAGTGACGGACGGTAATGGGATGCAGTGACTGAGGGAAACGGGACGCAGTGGCTGAGTGAAATGGGATGCAGTCAATGAGTGAAATGGGATGCAGTCAATGAGTGAAATGGCCTGCAGTGATTGAGTGATTTGGGATGCAGTGACTGAGGGAAATGGAATGCAGTGGCTGAGTGAAAATGGGATACACTGACTCTTGGAAATGGGATGCAGTGACTGTTGGAAATGGATTGCAGTGACTGTTGGCAATGGGATGCAGTCACTGTTGGAAATGGGATGCAGTGACTGTTGGAAATGGATTGCAGTGACTGTGGGAAATGGGATGCAGTGACTGAGGGAAAGGAGATGCAGTGACTGTGGGAAATGGCATACTGTGACTCAGGGTAATGGGATGCAGTGACTGTGGGAAATGGGATGCAGTGACTGAGTGAAATGGGATACTGTGACTGAGGAAAGGAGATGCAGTGACTGATGGAAATGGGATGCAGTGACTGATGGAAATGGGATGCAGTGCCTGAGGGAAATGGGATGCAGTGACTGAGCGTACTGTGATGCAGTGACTGAGGGTAATGGGATGTAGTGACTGATGGTAATGGGATGCAGTGACTGAGGGAAATGGCCTGCAGTGACTGAGTGAAATGGGATGCAATGACTGAGGAAAGGAGATGCAGTGACTGTGGGAAATGGGAAGCGGTGACTGAATGGAAGGTGAAGCATTGAATGAGTAAAATGAGATGCAGTAACTGTTTGAAATGGGATGCAGTGGCTGTGTGAACTGGGATGCAGTGACTGTGTGAACTGGGATGTGGTGACTGTGTGAACTGGGATGCATGGGCTGAGTGAAATGCGATACAGTGACTCAGGTACTGGGAAGGAGTGACTGAATTAATAGGGATGCGGTGCCCGAGCGGGCTTGGAGTACAGTGACTGAGGGAAATGGGATACAGTGGCTGAGAGAAATGGGATGCACTGTCTGAGTGAAATGGGATGCATTGGCTGAGTGAAATGGGATGCAGTAACTGGTGGAAATGGAATGCAGTGACTGATCGAAATGGGATGCGGTGACTGACAGTAATTGGATGGAGTGACGGACGGTAATGGGATGCAGTGACTGAGGGAAACGGGACGCACTGTCAGAGTGAAATGGGATGCAGTCAATGAGTGAAATGGCCTGCAGTGATTGAGTGATTTGGGATGCAGTGACTGAGGGAAATGGGATGCAGTGGCTGAGGGAAATGGGATGCAGTGGCTGAGTGAAATGGGATGCAGTGGCTGAGTGAAATGGGATGCAGTGGCTGAGTGAAATGGGATGCAGTGACTGGTGGAAATGAGATGCAGTGACTTAGGGAAAGAAAATGCAGTGTCTGTGGGAAATGGGATGCTGGGACTGAGGGTAATGGGATGCAGTGACTGAGTGAAATGGGATGCAGTGACTGAGTGAAATGCGATGCAGTGACTGAGGTACTGGGAAGGAGTGACTGCGTTAATAGGGATGCAGTGACTGATGGAAATGGGATGCAGTGACTGACGGAACTGGGATGCGGTGACTGTGTGAACTGGGATGTGGTGACTGTGTGAACTGGGATGCAGTGACTATGTGAACTGGGATGCAGTGGCTGAGTGAAATGGGATGCAGTGGCTGAGTGAAATGGGATGCAGTGACTGAGTGAAATGGGATGCAGTGACTGATGGAAATGGGATGCAGTGACTGGGATGCAGTGACTGACGGAACTGGGATGCGGTGACTGTCTGAACTGGGATGTGGTGACTGTGTGAACTGGGATGTGGTGACTATGTGAACTGGGATGCAGTGGCTGAGTAAAATGGGATGCAGTGGCTGAGTGAAATGGGATGCAGTGGTTGAGTGAAATGGGATGCAGTGGGGAGTGAAATGGGATGCAGTGACTGGTGGAAATGAGATGCAGTGACTTAGGGAAAGGAAATGCAGTGTCTGTGGGAAATGGTATGCTGCGACTTAGGGTAATGGGATGCAGTGACTGATGGAAACGGATGCAGTGACTGAGTGAAAAGGGATGCAGTGACTGAGTGAAATGCGCTGCAGTGACTGAGGTACTGGGAAGGAGTGACTGAATTAATAGGGATGCAGTGCCCGAGCGGGCTTGCGGTGCAGTGACTTCGGGAAATGGGATACAGTGCCTGAGTGAAATGTGATGCACTGACTGAGTGAAATGGGATGCAGTGACTGAATGGAATGGGATGCAGTGACTGATTGGAATGGGATGCACTGTCTGATTGAAATGGGTTGCAGTTAATGAGTGAAATGAGATGCAGTGACTGATGGAAATTGAATGCAGTGACAGAGTGACATGAGCTGCAGTGCCTGATGGAAATGGGATGCAGTTTTTGTGGGACATGGGATGCAGTGACTGAGGTCCTGGGAAGGAGTGACTGAGTTAATGGGGAGGCAGTGCCCGAGCAGGCTTGGAGTACAGTGACTGAGGGAAATGTGATACAGTGGCTGAGAGAAATGGGACGCGCTGTCTTCGTGAAATGGGATGCAGTGGCTGAGTGAAATGGGATGCAGTAACTGGTGGAAATGGGATGCAGTGACTGATCGAAATGGGATGCAGTGACTGACAGTAATTGGATGGAGTGACGGACGGTAATGGGATGCAGTGACTGAGGGAAACGGGACGCAGTGTCAGAGTGAAATAGGATGCAGTCAATGTGTGAAATGGCCGGCAGTGATTGAGTGATGTGGGATGCAGTGGCTGAGTGAAATGGGATGCACTGACTCTTGGAAATGGGATGCAGTGACTGTTGGAAATGGATTGCAGTGACTGTTGGCAATGGGATGCAGTCACTGTTGGAAATGGGATGCAGTGACTGTGGGAAATGGGATGCAGTGACTGTGGGAAATGGCATACTGTGACTCAGGGTCATGGGATGTAGTGACTGAGGGGAATGGGATGCAGTGACTGAGTGAAATGGGATACTGTGACTGAGGAAAGGAGATGCAGTGACTATGGGAAATGGGATGCAGTGACTGAGTGAAATGGGATGCAATGACTGAGGGTAATGGGATGCAGTGACTGATGGAAATGGGATGCAGTGACTGATGGAAATGGGATGCAGTGACTGATGGAAATGGGATGCAGTGTCTGAGGGAAATGGGATGCTGTGACTGAGCGTACTGTGATGCAGTGACTGAGGGTAATGGGATGTAGTGACTGATGGTAATGGGATGCAGTGACTGAGAGAAATGGCCTGCAGTAACTGAGTGAAATGGGATGCAGTGACTGAGGGAAATGGGATGCAGTGAATGAGCGAAATGGGATGCAGTATTTGTGGGAAGTAGGATGCAATCACTGATTGAAATGAGATGCAGTGGGAAATGGGATACAGTGAGTGTCGGAAATTGAATGCAGCGTCTGTGAGATACGGGAACCAGTGACTGATGGAAATGGGATGCAGTGACTGAGGGAAATGGGATGCAGTGACTGAGTGAGATGGGTTGCAGTGTGTGAGTGGGATGGGATGCAGTGTCTGAGTGAGATGGGATGCAGTGTCTGAGTGAGATGGGATGCAGTGTCTGAGTGAGATGGGATGCAGTGTCTGAGTGAGATGGGATGCAGTGTCTGAGTGAGATGGGATGCAGTGTCTGAGTGAGATGGGATGCAGTGTCTGAGTGAGATGGGATGCAGTGTCTGAGTGAGATGGGATGCAGTGTCTGAGTGAGATGGGATGCACTGTCTGAGTGAGATGGGATGCAGTGTCTGAGTGAGATGGGATGCAGTGTCTGAGTGAGATGGGATGCAGTGTCTGAGTGAGATGGGATGCAGTGTCTGATGGAAATAAGATGCAGTGTCTGATGGAAATAAGATGCAGTGTCTGATGGAAATTGAATGCAGTGACTGATGGAAATTGAATGCAGTGACTGATGGAAATTGAATGCAGTGACAGAGTGACATGAGCTGCAGTGCCTGATGGAAATGGGATGCAGTTACTGTGGGACATGGGATGCAGTTACTGTGGGACATGGGATGCAGTGACTGAGGGCCTGGGAAGGAGTGACTGAGTTAATAGGGATGCAGTGCCCGAGCGGGCTTGGAGTACAGTGACTGAGGGAAATGGGATACAGTGGCTGAGAGAAATGGGATGCACTGTCTGAGTGAAATGGGATGCAGTGGCTGAGTGAAATGGGATGCAGTGGCTGAGTGAAATGGGATGCAGTAACTGGTGGAAATGGAATGCAGTGACTGATCGAAATGGGATGCGGTGACTGACAGTAATTGGATGGAGTGACGGACGGTAATGGGATGCAGTGACTGAGGGAAACGGGACGCAGTGTCAGAGTGAAATGGGATGCAGTCCATGAGTGACATGGGATGCAGTCAATGAGTGAAATGGCCTGCAGTGATTGGGTGATTTGGGATGCAGTGACTGAGGGAAATGGAATGCAGTGGCTGAGGGAAATGGCCTGCAGTGACTGAGTGAAATGGGATGCAATGACTGAGGAAAGGAGATGCAGTGACTGTGGGAAATGGGAAGCGGTGACTGAATGGAATGTGAAGCATTGAATGAGTGAAATGAGATGCAGCAACTGTTTGAAATGGGATGCAGTGGCTGTGTGAACTGGGATGCGGTGACTGTGTGAACTGGGATGCGGTGACTGTGTGAACTGGGATGCGGTGACTGTGTGAACTGGGATGCAGTGGCTGAGTGAAATGCGATACAGTGACTCAGGTACTGGGAAGGAGTGGCTGAATTAATAGGGATGCAGTGCCCGAGCGGGCTTGCGGTGCAGTGACTTAGGGAAATGGGACACAGTGCCTGAGTGAAATGTGATGCACTGACTGAGTGAAATGGGTTGCAGTGACTGAATGGAATGGGATGCAGTGACTGAGTGGAATGGGATGCAGTGTCTGATTGAAATGGGATGCAGTTAATGAGTGAAATGAGATGCAGTGACTGATGGAAATGGGATGCAGTTTTTGTGGGACATGGGATGCAGTGACTGAGGTCCTGGGAAGGAGTGACTGAGTTAATGGGGAGGCAGTGCCCGAGCAGGCTTGGAGTACAGTGACTGAGGGAAATGGGATACAGTGGCTGAGAGAAATGGGACGCGCTGTCTTCGTGAAATGGGATGCAGTAACTGGTGGAAATGGGATGCAGTAACTGGTGGAAATGGGATGCAGTGACTGATCGAAATGGGATGCAGTGACTGACAGTAATTGGATGGAGTGACGGACGGTAATGGGATGCAGTGACTGAGGGAAACGGGACGCAGTGTCAGAGTGAAATAGGATGCAGTCAATGAGTGAAATGGCCGGCAGTGATTGAGTGATGTGGGATGCAGTGGCTGAGTGAAATGGGATGCACTGACTCTTGGAAATGGGATGCAGTGACTGTTGGAAATGGATTGCAGTGACTGTTGGCAATGGGATGCAGTCACTGTTGGAAATGGGATGCAGTGACTGTGGGAAATGGCATACTGTGACTCAGGGTCATGGGATGTAGTGACTGAGGGGAATGGGATGCAGTGACTGAGTGAAATGGGATACTGTGACTGAGGAAAGGAGATGCAGTGACTATGGGAAATGGGATGCAGTGACTGAGTGAAATGGGATGCAATGACTGAGGGTAATGGGATGCAGTGACTGATGGAAATGGGATGCAGTGACTGATGGAAATGGGATGCAGTGTCTGAGGGAAATGGGATGCAGTGACTGAGCGTACTGTGATGCAGTGACTGAGGGTAATGGGATGTAGTGACTGATGGTAATGGGATGCAGTGACTGAGAGAAATGGCCTGCAGTAACTGAGTGAAATGGGATGCAGTGACTGAGGGAAATGGGATGCAGTGAATGAGTGAAATGGGATGCAGTATTTGTGGGAAGTAGGATGCAATCACTGATTGAAATGAGATGCAGTGGGAAATGGGATACAGTGAGTGTCGGAAATTGAATGCAGCGTCTGTGAGATACGGGAACCAGTGACTGATGGAAATGGGATGCAGTGACTGAGGGAAATGGGATGCAGTGACTGAGGGAAATGGGATGCAGTGTCTGAGTGAGATGGGATGCAGTGTCTGAGTGAGATGGGTTGCAGTGTCTGAGTGAGATGGGTTGCAGTGTCTGAGTGAGATGGGTTGCAGTGTCTGAGTGAGATGGGTTGCAGTGTCTGAGTGAGATGGGTTGCAGTGTCTGAGTGAGATGGGTTGCAGTGTCTGAGTGAGATGGGTTGCAGTGTCTGAGTGAGATGGGTTGCAGTGTCTGAGTGAGATGGGTTGCAGTGTCTGAGTGAAATGGGATGCAGTGTCTGATTGAAATGGGATGCAGTTAATGAGTGAAATAAGATGCAGTGACTGATGGAAATTGAATGCAGTGACAGAGTGACATGAGCTGCAGTGCCTGATGGAAATGGGATGCAGCTACTGTGGGACATGGGATGCAGTGACTGAGGGCCTGGGAAGGAGTGACTGAGTGAATAGGGATGCAGTGCCCGAGCGGGCTTGGAGTACAGTGACTGAGGGAAATGGGATACAGTGGCTGAGAGAAATGGGATGCACTGTCTGAGTGAAATGGGATGCAGTGGCTGAGTGAAATGGGATGCAGTAACTGGTGGAAATGGAATGCAGTGACTGATCGAAATGGGATGCGGTGACTGACAGTAATTGGATGGAGTGACGGACGGTAATGGGATGCAGTGACTGAGGGAAACGGGACGCAGTGTCAGAGTGAAATGGGATGCAGTCAATGAGTGAAATGGGATGCAGTCAATGAGTGAAATGGCCTGCAGTGATTGGGTGATTTGGGATGCAGTGACTGAGGGAAATGGAATGCAGTGGATGAGTGAAATGGGATACACTGACTCTTGGAAATGGGATGCAGTGACTGTTGGAAATGGATTGCAGTGACTGTTGGCAATGGGATGCAGTCACTGTTGGAAATGGGATGCTGTGACTGAGCGTACTGTGGTGCAGTGACTGAGGGTAATGGGATGCAGTGACTGAGGGAAATGGCCTGCAGTGACTGAGTGAAATGGGATGCAATGACTGAGGAAAGGAGATGCAGTGACTGTGGGAAATGGGAAGCGGTGACTGAATGGAATGTGAAGCATTGAATGAGTGAAATGAGATGCAGCAACTGTTTGAAATGGGATGCAGTGGCTGTGTGAACTGGGATGCGGTGACTGTGTGAACTGGGATGCGGTGACTGTGTGAACTGGGATGCAGTGGCTGAGTGAAATGCGATACAGTGACTCAGGTACTGGGAAGGAGTGACTGAATTAATAGGGATGCAGTGCCCGAGCGGGCTTGCGGTGCAGTGACTTAGGGAAATGGGATACAGTGCCTGAGTGAAATGTGATGCACTGACTGAGTGAAATGGGTTGCAGTGACTGAATGGAATGGGATGCAGTGACTGAGTGGAATGGGATGCAGTGTCTGATTGAAATGGGATGCAGTGACAGTGGGAAATGGTATGCAGTTACTGATGGAAATGGGACGCAGTGACTGAGTGAAATGGAATTGCCCTGACTGTGGAAAGGAGATGCAGTGACTGAGGAAATGGGATGCACTGACTGAGTGAAATGGGATTGCCGTGACTGTGGAAAGGAGATGCAGTGACTGAGTGAAGTAGGATGCAGTGACTGAGGGCAATGGGATGCAGTGACTGAGGGCAATGGGATGCAGTCACTGTGGGAAATGGGATGCAGTCACTGTGGGAAATGGGATGCAGTGACTGAGGGCAATGGGATGCAGTGACTGAGGGAAATGGGATGCAGTGACTGTGGGAAATGGGGTGCAGTCACTGTGGGAAATGGGATGCAGTGACAGTGGGAAATGGAATGCAGTGACTGAGTGAAATGGGATGCAGTGACTGAGTGAAATGGGATTACCGTGACTGTGGAAAGGAGATGCAGTGACTGAGGAAATGGGATGCAGTGACAGTGGGAAATGGGATTGCCGTGATAGTGGAAAGGAGATGCAGTGACTGAGTGAAGTGGGATGCAGTGGCTGAGGGCAATGGGATGCAGTGACTGAGGGCAATGGGATGCAGTGACTGAGGGAAATGGGATGCAGTGACTGTGGGAAATGGGATGCAGTCACTTTGGGCAATGGGATGCAGTCACTTTGGGCAATGGGATGCAGTGACTGAGGGCAATGGGATGCAGTGACTGAGGGAAATGGGATGCAGCGACTGTGGGAAATGGGATGCAGTCACTGTGGGAAATGGGATCCTGTGACTGAGTGAAATGGGATTGCCGTGACTGTGGAAAGGAGATGCAGTGACTGTGGAAAGGAGATGCAGTGACTGAGGAAATGGGACGCAGTGACTGATGGAAATGGGATGCCCTGACTGAGTGTAAAGTGAAGCATTGAGTGAAATGGGATGCAGTGACTGAGTGAAATGCGATGCAGCGAGTGAGGGAAATGGGATGCAGTGACTGAGGGAAATGGGATGCAGTATTTGTAGGAAGGAGGATGCAATCATTGAGTGAAATGCGATGCAGAGACTGAGGGAAAGGAGATGCTGTGACTATGGGAAATGGGATGTAGTGAGTGTGGGAAATTGAATGCATCGTCTGTGAGATACGGGAAACAGTGACTGATGGGATTGTGATGCAGTGACTGTGGTGAAGGAGATGCAGTGACTGAGTGAAATGGGATGCAGTGACTGAGTGAAATGTGAAGCAGTGACTGACGGAAATGTGATTTCGTCACTGAGTGAAATGGGATACAGTCGCTCAGTGAAATGGGATGCATCACTGGGTGAAATGGGATGCAGTGACTGAGTGAAATCGGATGCAGTGACTGAGGGAAATGGGATGCACAGACCGTGTGAAATGAGATGCAGTGACCGATGTAAATGGGATGCAGTGACCAAAGGAAATGGGGTGCATTATTTGTGGGAAGAAGGATGCAATCACTGAGTGAAATGAAATGATGAGACTGAGGGCAAGGGGATGCTGTGACTATGGGAAATGGGATGCACTGAGTGTGGGAAATTGAATGCAGCACCTGTGAGATACGGGAAACAGTGACTGATGGAAATGGGATGCAGTAACTGTGTTGAAGGAGATGCAGTGACTGAGTGAAATGGGATGCAGTGACTGAGTGAAATGGGATGCAGTGACTGAGTGAAATGGGATGCAGTGACTGATGGAAATTGGATGCAGTGACTGAGGGAAATGGGATGCAGTGACTGAGGTACTGGGAAGGAGTGACTGAGTGAAATGTGATGCAGTGACTGAGTGAAATGTGATGCAGTGACTGAGTGAAATGTGATGCAGTGACTGAGTGAAATGCGATGCACTGACTGAGTGAAATGAGATGCACTGACTGATGGAAACTGGATGCAGTGACAGAGCGACATGAGCTGCAGAGACTGAGTAAAATGAGAAGCATTGAATGCACTGTCTGTGAGATACGGGAAACAGTGACTGATGGAAATGGGATGCAGTGACTATGGTGAAGGGGATGCAGTGACTGAGTGAAATGGGATGCAGTGACTGAGTGAAATGAGATGCAGTGACTGAGGGAAATGAGATGCAGTGACTGATGGAAATGGGATATAGTGACTGATGAAAATGGGATGCAGTGATTGTCGGTAATGTGTTGCAGTGACTGATGGAAATGGGATGCAGTGTCTGAGTGAAATGGTTTAGCAGTGACTCAGGGAAATGGGATGCAGTGACTCAGGGAAATGGGATGCAGTGATTGAGTGAAATGGGATGCAGTGACTGATGCAAATGGGATACATTGACTGAGGGAAATGGGTTGCAGTGACTGAGGGAAATGGGATGCAGTGACTGAGGGAAATGAGATGCACTGATTGTGTGAAATGGGATGCACTGATTGTGTGAAATGGGATGCAGTGACTGAGCGACATGGGATGCAGTGACTAAGGGACATGGGATGCAGTGACTGAGCGACATGGGATGCAGTGACTAAGGGACATGGGATGCAGTGACTGAGGGACATGGGATGCAGTGACTGAGGGAAATAGGATGCAGTGACTGAGGGACATGAGCTGCAGTGACAGAGGTTCTGGGAAGGAGTTTCTGAGTTAATAGGGAATCAGTGCCCGAGCGGGCATGGGATGCAGTGACTGAGGGAAATGGGATACAGTGCCTGACCGAAAAGGGACGCACTGACTGAGTGAAATGGGATGCAGTGACTGAGTGAAATGGGATGCAGTGACTGAGGGACATCGGATGCAGTGACTGAGAGACAGGGGATGCAGTGACTGAGGTACATGGGATGCAGTGACACACGGACATGGGATGCAGTGACTGAGGGAATTATGATGTAGTGACTGCGTGAAATGGGATGCAATGACTGAGTGAAATGGGATGCAGTCACTGAGGGAATTATGATGCAGTGACTGCGTGAAATGTGATGCAGTGACTGAGTGAAATGTGATGCAGTGACTGCTTGAAATGGGATGCATCACTGAGTGCAATGGGATGCAGTGACTGGGTGAAATAGGATGCAGTGACTGATGGAAATTGGATGCAGTGACAGAGTGACATGAGCTGCAGTGTCTGATGGAAATGTGATGCAGTGACGGAGGGAAATGGGATGCAGTGAGTGTGGGAAATTGAATTCATCGTCTGTGAGATACGGGGAACAGTGACTGATGGAAATTGGATGCAGTGACTGAGTGAAATGTGATGCAGTGACTGAGTGAAATGGGATGCACTGACCGAGTGAAATGAGATGCAGTGACTGAGGGAAATGGGATGCAATCAATGAGTGAATTGCGATGCAGTGACTGAGTGAAATGTGATGTAGTGACTGCGTGAAATGGGATGCAGTGACTGTGGTGAAGGACATGCAGTGACTGAGGGAAATGGGATGCAGTGACAGAATGACATGAGCTGCAGTGTCTGATGGAAATGTGATGCAGTACCTGATGGAAATGGGATGCAGTGACTGAGGTACTGGTAAGGAGTGACTGAGTTCATGGGGATGCTGTGCCCGAGCGGACTTGGGGTGCAGTGAGTGAGGGAAATGAGATACAGTGCCTGAGTGAAATGAGGTGCAGTGACTGAGGGAAATGGGATGCAGTGACTGAGTGAAATGAGATGCAGTGACTGAGGGAAATGAGATGCAGTGACTGAGGGAAATGAGATGCAGTGACTGAGTGAAATGCGATGCAGAGACTGAGGGAAAGGAGATGCTGTGACTATGGGAAATGGGATGCAGTGAGTGTGGGAATTTGAATGCAGTGCCTTTTTGATACGGGAAACAGTGACGAATGGAATTGGAATGCAGTGACTATGGTGAAGGAGATGCAGTGACTGAGTGAAATGGGATGCAGTGACTGTGTGAAATGTGATGCAGTGACTGAGTGAAATGGGATGCAATGACTGAGTGAAATGGGATGCACTCTCTGAGTGAAATGGGATGCACTCTCTGAGTGAAATGGGATGCATCACTGAGTGAAATGGGATGCAGTGATTGAGGGAAATGGGATGCAGTGACTGATTGAAATGAGATGCCTTGTTTGATGCAAATATGACGCAGTAACTGACGGAAATGAGATGCAGTGGCTGAGTGAAATGGGATGCATCACTCAGTGAAATGGGATGCAGTGACTGATGTAAATTGGATGCAGTGACTGAGGGAAATGGGATGCAGTGACTGAGGTACTGGGAAGGAGTGACTGAGTGAAATGTGATGCAGTGACTGAGTGAAATGTGATGCAGTGACTGAGTGAAATGTGATGCAGTGACTGAGTGAAATGTGATGCAGTGACTGAGTGAAATGAGATGCACTGACTGAGCGACATGAGCTGCAGAGACTGAGTAAAATGAGAAGCATTGAATGCACTGTCTGTGAGATACGGGAAACAGTGACTGATGGAAATGGGATGCAGTGACTATGGTGAAGGGGATGCAGTGACTGAGTGAAATGGGATGCAGTGACTGAGTGAAATGAGATGCAGTGACTGAGTGAAATGAGATGCAGTGACTGAGGGAAATGAGATGCAGTGACTGAGGGAAATGAGATGCAGTGACTGAGGGAAATGAGATGCAGTGACTGAGGGAAATGGGATGCAGTGACTGAGGGAAATGGGATGCAGTGACTGAGCGAAAATGGGTTGCAATCACTGATGGATATGGGATATAGTGACTGATGGAAATGGGATGCAGTGACTGTGGGAAATGAGATGCAGTGACTGAGTGAATTGGAATGCAGTGACACACGGAAATGGGATGCCTTGACTGACGGGAATGGGATGCGTTGATTGACGGAAATGTGATGCAGTGACAGAGTGAACTCTGATGCAGTGACAGAGTGAAAGGGGATGCAGTGACAGAGTGAAATGGGATGCAGTGACGGATGCAAATGGGATGCAGTGACTGAGTGAAATGTGATGCAGTGACTGTTGGAAATGGGATGCAGTGACTGAAGGAAATGAGATGCAGTGACTGAGGGAAATGGGATGCAGTGACTGAGTGAAATGGGATGCAGTGACTGAGTGAAATGGGATGCAGTGACTGAGTGAAATGTGATGCAGTCACTGAATGAAATGGGATGCACTGATTGTGTGAAATGGGATGCCTTGACTGACTGAAATGGGATGCCTTGACTGACGGAAATGCGATGCAGTGATTGACGGAAATGTGATGCAGTGACTGATGGAAATGGGACGCAGTGACTGATGCAAATGGGATGCAGTGACTGAGGGAAATGAGATGCAGTGTCTGAGTGAAATGGGATGCAGTGATTGTGTGAAATGGGATGCATCACTGAGTGAAAATGGGTTGCAATGAGTGATGGAAATTGGATGCAGTGACTAAGTGACATGAGGTGCAGTGACTGAGTGAAATGAGATGCAGTGTCTGATTGAAATGTGATGCAGTGACTGAGGGAAATGGGATGCAGTGACTGAGGTACTGGGTAGGAGTGACTGAGTGAAATGCGATGCAGTGACTGAGTGAAATGCGATGCAGTGACTGAGTGAAATGCGATGCAGTGACTGAGTGAAATGCGATACACTGACTGAGTGAAATGAGATGCACTGACTGATGGAAATTGGATGCAGTGACAGAGCGACATGAGCTGCAGAGATTGAGTAAAATGGGAAGCATTGAATGCACTGTCTGTGAGATCCGGGAAACAGTGACTGATGGAAATGGGATGCAGTGACTATGGTGAATGGGATGCAGTGACTGAGTGAAATGGGATGCAGTGACTGAGTGAAATGGGATGCAGTGACTGAGGGAAATGAGATGCACTGACTGAGGGAAATGGGATGCAGTGACTGAGTGAAATGGGATGCAGTGACTGAGGGAAAATGGGTTGCAATCACTGATGGAAATGGGATATAGTGACTGATGGAAATGGGATGCAGTGACTGTGGGAAATGGGATGCAGTGACTGAGGGAAAATGGGTTGCAATGACTGATGGAAATGGGATATAGTGACTGATGAAAATGGGATGCAGTGACTGTGGTAAATACGATGCAGTGACTGAGGGAAAATGGGTTGCAATGACTGATGGAAATGGGATATAGTGACTGATGAAAATGGGATGCAGTGACTGTGGTAAATACGATGCAGTGACTGAGTGAATTGGGATGCAGTGACACACGGAAATGGGATGCCTTGACTGAAGGAAATGGGATGCAGTGATTGTCGGAAATGTGATGCAGTGACTGATGGAAATGGGATGCAGTGACTGAGGGAAATGAGATGCAGTGTCTGAGTGAAATGGGATGCAGTGATTGTGTGAAATGGGATGCAGTGACTGAGTGAAATGGGATGCAGTGACTGAGGAAAATGGTTTAGCAGTGACTCAGGGAAATGGGATGCAGTGACTCAGGGAAATGGGATGCAGTGATTGAGTGAAATGGGATGCAGTGACTGATGCAAATGGGATACATTGACTGAGGGAAATGGGTTGCAGTGACTGAGGGAAATGGGATGCAGTGACTGAGGGAAATGAGATGCACTGATTGTGTGAAATGGGATGCACTCATTGTGTGAAATGGGATGCAGTGACTGAGCGACATGGGATGCAGTGACTAAGGGACATGGGATGCAGTGACTCAGGGACATGGGATGCAGTGACTGAGGGAAATAGGATGCAGTGACTGAGGGACATGAGCTGCAGTGACAGAGGTACTGGGAAGGAGTTTCTGTGTTAATAGGGAATCAGTGCCCGAGCGGGCATGGTGTGCAGTGACTGAGGGAAATGGGATACAGTGCCTGATCGAAAAGGGACGCACTGACTGAGTGAAATGGGATGCAGTGACTGAGGGACATGGGATGCAGTCACTGAGTGCAATGTGATGCAGTGACTGAGGGACATGGGATGCAGTGACACACGGACATGGGATGCAGTGACGCACGGACATGGGATGCAGTGACTGAGGGAATTATGATGCAGTGACTGCGTGAAATGGGATGCAATGACTGAGTGAAATGGGATGCAATGACTGAGTGAAATGGGATGCATCACTGAGTGCAATGGGATGCAGTGACTGATTGAAATTGGATGCATTGACAGAGTGACATGAGCTGCAGTGTCTGATGGAAATGTGATGCAGTGACGGAGGGAAATGGGATGCTGTGAGTGTGGGAAATTGAATTCATCGTCTGTGAGATACGGGAAACAGTGACTGAGTGAAATGTGATGCAGTGACTGAGTGAAATGTGATGCAGTGACTGAGGGAAATGGGATGCAATCAATGAGTGAATTGCGATGCAGTGACTGAGTGAAATGTGATGTAGTGACTGTGTGAAATGGGATGCAGTGACTGTGGTGAAGGACATGCAGTGACTGAGGGAAATGGGATGCAGTGACAGAGTGACATGAGCTGCAGTGTCTGATGGAAATGTGATGCAGTACCTGATGGAAATGGGATGCAGTGACTGAGGTACTGGGAAGGAGTGACTGAGTTCATGGGGATGCTGTGCCCGAGCGGACTTGGGGTGCACTGAGTGAGGGAAATGAGATTCAGTGGCTGAGTGAAATGAGATGCAGTGACTGAGGGAAATGGGATGCAGTGAGTGAGGGAAATGGGATGCAGTCACTGAGGGACATGGGAAGCATTGACTGAGTGAAATGCGATGCAGAGACTGAGGGAAAGGAGATGCTGTGACTCTGGGAAATGGGAAGCAGTGAGTGTGGGAAATTGAATGCAGTGCCTTTGCGATACGGGAAACAGTGACTAATGGAATTGGAATGCAGTGACTATGGTGAAGGAGGTGCAGTGACTGAGGGAAAGGAGATGCTGTGACTATGGGAAATGGGATGCAGTGACTGTGTGAAATGTGATGCAGTGACTGAGTGAAATGTGATGCAGTGACTGAGAGAAATGTGATGCAGTGACTGAGTGAAATGGGATGCAGTGACTGAGTGAAATGGGATGCAGTGACTGAGTGAAATGGGATGCAGTGACTGAGTGAAATGGGATGCAGTCTCTGAGTGAAATGGGATGCATCACTGAGTAAAATGGGATGTAGTGATTGAGGGAAATGGGATGCAGTGACTGAGTGAAATGAGATGCAGTGACTAAGTGAAATGGCAAGCACTGATTGAGTGAAATGCGATGCAGTGACTGAGTGAAATGAGATGCCTTGTTTGATGGAAATATGATGAGGTAACTGATGGAAATGAGATGCAGTGGCTGAGTGAAATGGGATGCAGTGACTGCGTGAAATGGGATGCAGTGACTGTGTGAAATGGGAAGCAGTGACTGAGTGAAATGTGATTCAGTCACTGAGTGAAATGTGATGCAGTGGCTGAGTGAAATGGGATGCAGTGATTGAGTGAAATGGATGCAGTGACTGCGTGAAATGTGATGCAGTGACAGCGTGAACTCTGATGCAGTGACAGAGTGAAAGGGGATGCAGTGACAGAGTGAAATGGGATGCAGTGACGGATGCAAATGGGATGCAGTGACTGAGGGAAATTGGATGCAGTGACTGAGGGAAATTGGATGCAGTGACTGAGTGAAATGGGATGCAGTGACTGAGTGAAATGGGATGCAGTGACTGAGTGAAATGTGATGCAGTCACTGAATGAAATGGGATGCACTGACTGTGTGAAATGGGATGCAGTGACTGAGTGAAAATGGGTTGCAATGAGTGATGGAAATGGGATACAGTGACTGATGGAAATGGGATGCAGTGACTGTGGGAAATGCGATGCAGTCACTGAGTGAATTGGGATGCAGTGATACACGGAAATGGGATGCCTTGACTGACGGAAATGGGATGCCTTGACTGACGGAAATGGGATGCAGTGACTGAGGGAAATGGGATGCAGTGACTGAGGGAAATGAGATGCAGTGCCTGAGTGAAATGGGATGCAGTGATTGTGTGAAATGGGATGCAGTGATTGTGTGAAATGGGATGCAGTGACTGAGGGAAATGGGATGCAGTGCCTCAGGGAAATGGGATGCAGTGCCTCAGGGAAATGGGATGCAGTGACTGAGGGAAATGGGATGCAGTATTTGTAGGAAGGAGGATGCAATCACTGAGTGAAATGTGATGCAGAGACTGTGGGAAAGGAGATGCTGTGACTATGGGAAATGGGATGCAGTGAGTGTGGGAAATTGAATGCATCATCTGTGAGATACGGGAAACAGTGACTGATGGAAATGTGATGCAGTGACTGAATGAAATGGGATGCAGTGACTGAGGGAAATGAGATGCATCACTGAGTGCAATGGGATGCAGTGACTGATTGAAATTGGATGCATTGACAGAGTGACATGAGCTGCAGTGTCTGATGGAAATGTGATGCAGTGACGGAGGGAAATGGGATGCTGTGAGTGTGGGAAATTGAATTCATCGTCTGTGAGATACGGGAAACAGTGACTGAGTGAAATGTGATGCAGTGACTGAGTGAAATGTGATGCAGTGAGTGAGTGAAATGGGATGCACTGACCGAGTGAAATGAGATGCAGTGACTGAGGGAAATGGGATGCAATCAATGAGTGAATTGCGATGCAGTGACTGAGTGAAATGTGATGTAGTGACTGCGTGAAATGGGATGCAGTGACTGTGGTGAAGGACATGCAGTGACTGAGGGAAATGGGATGCAGTGACAGAGTGACATGAGCTGCAGTGTCTGATGGAAATGTGATGCAGTACCTGATGGAAATGGGATGCAGTGACTGAGGTACTGGGAAGGAGTGACTGAGTTCATGGGGATGCTGTGCCCGAGCGGACTTGGGGTGCACTGAGTGAGGGAAATGAGATTCAGTGGCTGAGTGAAATGAGATGCAGTGACTGAGGGAAATGGGATGCAGTGAGTGAGGGAAATGGGATGCAGTCACTGAGGGACATGGGAAGCATTGACTGAGTGAAATGCGATGCAGAGACTGAGGGAAAGGAGATGCTGTGACTCTGGGAAATGGGAAGCAGTGAGTGTGGGAAATTGAATGCAGTGCCTTTGCGATACGGGAAACAGTGACTAATGGAATTGGAATGCAGTGACTATGGTGAAGGAGGTGCAGTGACTGAGGGAAAGGAGATGCTGTGACTATGGGAAATGGGATGCAGTGACTGTGTGAAATGTGATGCAGTGACTGAGTGAAATGTGATGCAGTGACTGAGAGAAATGTGATGCAGTGACTGAGTGAAATGGGATGCAGTGACTGAGTGAAATGGGATGCAGTGACTGAGTGAAATGGGATGCAGTCTCTGAGTGAAATGGGATGCATCACTGAGTAAAATGGGATGTAGTGATTGAGGGAAATGGGATGCAGTGACTGAGTGAAATGAGATGCAGTGACTAAGTGAAATGGCAAGCACTGATTGAGTGAAATGCGATGCAGTGACTGAGTGAAATGAGATGCCTTGTTTGATGGAAATATGATGAGGTAACTGATGGAAATGAGATGCAGTGGCTGAGTGAAATGGGATGCAGTGACTGCGTGAAATGGGATGCAGTGACTGTGTGAAATGGGAAGCAGTGACTGAGTGAAATGTGATTCAGTCACTGAGTGAAATGTGATGCAGTGGCTGAGTGAAATGGGATGCAGTGATTGAGTGAAATGGATGCAGTGACTGCGTGAAATGTGATGCAGTGACAGCGTGAACTCTGATGCAGTGACAGAGTGAAAGGGGATGCAGTGACAGAGTGAAATGGGATGCAGTGACGGATGCAAATGGGATGCAGTGACTGAGGGAAATTGGATGCAGTGACTGAGGGAAATTGGATGCAGTGACTGAGTGAAATGGGATGCAGTGACTGAGTGAAATGGGATGCAGTGACTGAGTGAAATGTGATGCAGTCACTGAATGAAATGGGATGCACTGACTGTGTGAAATGGGATGCAGTGACTGAGTGAAAATGGGTTGCAATGAGTGATGGAAATGGGATACAGTGACTGATGGAAATGGGATGCAGTGACTGTGGGAAATGCGATGCAGTCACTGAGTGAATTGGGATGCAGTGATACACGGAAATGGGATGCCTTGACTGACGGAAATGGGATGCCTTGACTGACGGAAATGGGATGCAGTGACTGAGGGAAATGGGATGCAGTGACTGAGGGAAATGCGATGCAGTGCCTGAGTGAAATGGGATGCAGTGATTGTGTGAAATGGGATGCAGTGATTGTGTGAAATGGGATGCAGTGACTGAGGGAAATGGGATGCAGTGCCTCAGGGAAATGGGATGCAGTGCCTCAGGGAAATGGGATGCAGTGACTGAGGGAAATGGGATGCAGTATTTGTAGGAAGGAGGATGCAATCACTGAGTGAAATGTGATGCAGAGACTGTGGGAAAGGAGATGCTGTGACTATGGGAAATGGGATGCAGTGAGTGTGGGAAATTGAATGCATCATCTGTGAGATACGGGAAACAGTGACTGATGGAAATGTGATGCAGTGACTGAATGAAATGGGATGCAGTGACTGAGTGAAATGTGATGCAGTGACTGAGTGAAATCGGATGCAGTGACTGACTGAAATGTGATTTAGTCACTGAGTGAAATGAGATGCAGTCGCTGAGTGAAATGGGATGCATCACTGAGGGAAATGGGATGCAGTGACTGAGTGAAATGGGATGCAGTGACTGACGGAAATGGGATGCAGTGACTGAGGGAAATGGGGTGCAGTATATGTGGGAAGAAGCAACCAATCACTGAGTGAAATGAGATGATGAGACTGAGGGCAAGGAGATCCTGTGACTTTGGGAAATGGGATGCACTGAGTGTGGGAAATTGAATGCAGCGTCTGTGAGATACGGGAAACAGTGACTGATGGAAATGGGATGCAGTAACTGTGTTGAAGGAGATGCAGTGACTGCGTGAAATGCGATGCAGTGACTGAGTGAAATGCGATGCAGTGACTGAGTGAATTGGGATGCAGTCACTGAGTGAAATGGGATGCATCACTGAGTGAAATGGGATGCAGTGACTGATGGAAATTGGATGCAGTGACAGAGTGACATGAGGTGCAGTGACTGAGTGAAATGAGATGCAGAGATAATGGGAACTGCAGATGCTGAAGATTCCAAGATAATAAAATGTGAGGCTGGATGAACACAGCAGGCCAAGCAGCATCTCAGGAGCACAAAAGCTGACGTTTCGGGCCTAGACCCTTCATCAGAGAGGGGGATGGGGGGAGGGAACTGGAATAAATAGGGAGAGAGGGGGAGGCGGACCGAAGATGGAGAGTAAAGAAGATAGGTGGAGAGGGTGTAGGTGGGGAGGTAGGGAGGGGATAGGTCAGTCCAGGGAAGACGGACAGGTCAAGGAGGTGGGATGAGGTTAGTAGGTAGCTGGGGGTGCGGCTTGGGGTGGGAGGAAGGGATGGGTGAGAGGAAGAACCGGTTAGGGAGGCAGAGACAGGTTGGACTGGTTTTGGGATGCAGTGGGTGGGGGGGAAGAGCTGGGCTGGTTGTGTGGTGCAGTGGTGGGAGGGGATGAACTGGGCTGGTTTAGGGATGCAGTGGGGGAAGGGGAGATTTTGAAACTGGTGAAGTCCACATTGATACCATATGGCTGCAGGGTTCCCAGGCGGAATATGAGTTGCTGTTCCTGCAACCTTCGGGTGGCATCATTGTGGCAGTGCAGGAGGCCCATGATGGACATGTCATCAAGAGAATGGGAGGGGGAGTGGAAATGGTTTGCGACTGGGAGGTGCAGTTGTTTGTTGCGAACTGAGCGGAGGTGTTCTGCAAAGCGGTCCCCAAGCCTCCGCTTGGTTTCCCCAATGTAGAGGAAGCCGCACTGGGTACAGTGGATGCAGTATACCACATTGGCAGATGTGCAGGTGAACCTCTGCTTAATGTGGAATGTCATCTTGGGGCCTGGGATGGGGGTGAGGGAGGAGGTGTGGGGACAAGTGTAGCATTTCCTGCGCTTCCAACACTTCCGCTTCGAACACAAGTCCTCCTCCTGGACACCACCCCCAGGCCTCCTACCCTCCCTCGACCTCTTCATCTCCAACTGCCGTCGAGACATCAACTGCCTCAACCTCTCCACCCCTCTCACCCACTCCAACCTCTCCCCCGCAGAACGGGCAGCCCTCCGCTCCCTCCGCTCCAACCCCAACCTCACCATCAAACCCGCAGACAAGGGTGGCGCAGTGGTAGTATGGCGTACTGACCTCTACATCGCCGAGGCCAGACGCCAACTCTCCGACACCACCTCCTACCGCCTCCTCGATCATGACCCCACACCCGAGCACGAAACCATCATCTCCAACACCATTCATGACCTCATCACCTCAGGGGATCTCCCACCCACAGCCTCCAACCTCATTGTTCCCCAATCCCGCACGGCCCGTTTCTATCTCCTTCCCAAAATCCACAAACCTGCCTGCCCCGGTCGACCCATCGTCTCAGCCTGCTCCTGCCCCACCGAACTCATCTCCACCTATCTGGACTCCATTTTCTCCCCTTTGGTCCAGGAACTCCCCACCTATGTCCGTGACACCACCCACGCCCTCCACCTCCTCCAGGACTTCCAATTCCCTGGCCCCCAACACCTCATATTCACCATGGACGCCCAGTCCCTGTACACCTGCATTCCGCATGGAGATGGCCTCAAGGCCCTCCGCTTCTTCCTGTCCCGCAGGCCCGACCAGTCCCCCTCCACCGACACTCTCATCCGCCTAGCGGAACTCGTCCTCACACTCAACAACTTCTCTTTTGACTCCTCCCACTTCCTACAGACTAAGGGGGTGGCCATGGGCACCCGCATGGGCCCCAGCTATGCCTGCCTCTTTGTAGGTTACGTGGAACAGTCCATCTTCCGCACCTACACAGGCCCCAAACCCCACCTCTTCCTCCGGTACATTGATGACTGTATCGGCGCCGCCTCTTGCTCCCCAGAGGAGCTCGAACAGTTCGTCCACTTCACCAACACCTTCCACCCCAACCTTCAGTTCACCTGGGCCATCTCCAGCACATCCCTCACCTTCCTGGACCTCTCAGTCTCCATCTCAGGCAACCAGCTTGTAACTGATGTCCATTTCAAGCCCACCGACTCCCACAGCTACCTAGAATACACCTCCTCCCACCCACCCTCCTGCAAAAATTCCATCCCCTATTCCCAATTCCTCCGCCTCCGCCGCATCTGCTCCCACGATAAGACATTCCACTCCCGCACATCCCAGATGTCCAAGTTCTTTAAGGACCGCAACTTTCCCCCCACGGTGATTGAGAATGCCCTTGACCGCATCTCCCGCGACACATCCCTCACACCCCGCCCCCGCCACAACCGCCCCAAGAGGATCCCCCTCGTTCTCACACACCACCCTACCAACCTCCGGATACAACGCATTATCCTCCGACACTTCCGCCATTTACAATCCGACCCCACCACCCAAGACATTTTTCCATCCCCTCCCCTGTCTGCTTTCCGGAGAGACTACTCTCTCCGTGACTCCCTTGTTCGCTCCACACTGCCCTCCAACCCCACCACACCCGGCACCTTCCCCTGCAACCGCAGGAAATGCTACACTTGTCCCCACACCTCCTCCCTCACCCCCATCCCAGGCCCCAAGATGACATTCCACATTAAGCAGAGGTTCACCTGCACATCTGCCAATGTGGTATACTGCATCCACTGTACCCGGTGCGGCTTCCTCCACATTGGGGAAACCAAGCGGAGGCTTGGGGACCCGCTTTGCAGAACACCTCCGCTCAGTTCGCAACAAACAACTGCACCTCCCAGTCGCAAACCATTTCCACTCCCCCTCCCATTCTCTTGATGACATGTCCATCATGGGCCTCCTGCACTGCCACAATGATGCCACCCGAAGGTTGCAGGAACAGCAACTCATATTCCGCCTGGGAACCCTGCAGCCATATGGTATCAATGTGGACTTCACCAGTTTCAAAATCTCCCCTTCCCCCACTGCATCCCTAAACCAGCCCAGTTCATCCCCTCCCCCCACTGCACCACACAACCAGCCCAGCTCTTCCTCCCCACCCACTGCATCCCAAAACCAGTCCAACCTGTCTCTGCCTCCCTAACCGGTTCTTCCTCTCACCCATCCCTTCCTCCCACCCCAAGCCGCACCCCCAGCTACCTACTAACCTCATCCCACCTCCTTGACCTGTCCGTCTTCCCTGGACTGACCTATCCCCTCCCTACCTCCCCACCTACACCCTCTCCACCTATCTTCTTTACTCTCCATCTTCGGTCCGCCTCCCCCTCTCTCCCTATTTATTCCAGTTCCCTCCCCCCATCCCCCTCTCTGATGAAGGGTCTAGGCCCGAAACGTCAGCTTTTGTGCTCCTGAGATGGGATGGGAAATGGGATGCTGCTTGGCCTGCTGTGTTCATCCAGCCTCACATTTTATTATCTTGAAATGAGATGCAGTGTCTGATTGAAATGTGATGCAGTCACTGAATGAAATGGGATGCAGTGACTGAGGTACTGGGAAGGAGTGACTGAGTGAAATGCGATGCAGTGACTGAGTGAAATGAGATGCACTGACTGAGTGAAATGAGATGCACTGACTGAGTGAAATGAGATGCACTGACTGATGGAAATTAGATGCAGTGACAGAGCGACATGAGCTGCAGTGACTGAGTGAAATGAGAAGCATTGAATGCACTGTCTGAGAGATACGGGAAACAGTGACTTATGGAAATGGGATGCAGCGACTGAGTGAAATGGGGTGCAGCGACTGAGTGAAATGCGATGCAGTGACTGCGTGAAATGCGATGCAGTGACTGCGTGAAATGCGATGCAGTGACTGCGTGAAATGGGATGCAGTGACAGAGTGAAATGTGATGCAGTGACAGAGTGAACTCTGATGCAGTGACAGAGTGAAAGGGGATGCAGTGACGGAGTGAAAGGGGATGCAGTGACGGAGTGAAATGGGATGCAGTGACGGATGCAAATGGGATGCAGTGACTGAGTGAAATGGGATGCAGTGACTGACGGAAATGTGATGCAGTGACTGACGTAAATGGGATGCAGTGACTGATGTAAATGGGATGCAGTGACTGAGGGAAATGAGATGCAGTGACTGAGTGAAATGTGATGCAGTCACTGAATGAAATGGGATGCAGTGAGTGAGGGAAATGTGATGCAGTCACTGACTGAAATGGAATGCACTGATTGAGTGAAATGGGATGTACTGTTTGTGTGAAATGGGATGCAGTGACTGAGTGAAATGGGATGCAGTGACTGAGTGAAATTAGATGCAGTGACTGAGGGAAATGAGATGCAGTGACTGAGGGAAATGGGATGCAGTGACTGAGGGAAATGAGATGCAGTGACTGAGGGAAATGGGATGCAGTGACTGAGGGAAATGGGATGCAGTGACTGAGGGAAATGGGATGCAGTGACTGATGCAAATGGGATACATTGACTGAGGGAAATGGGTTGCAGTGACTGAGGGAAATGGGATGTAGTGACTGAGGGAAATGGGATGCAGTGTCTGAGTGAAATGGGATGCAGTGATTGTGTGAAACGGGATGCAGTGACTGAGTGAAATGGGATGCAGTGACTCAGGGAAATTGGATGCAGTGATTGCGTGAAATGGGATGCAGTGACTGATGCAAATGGGATGCAGTGACTGATGCAAATGGGATACATTGACTGAGGGAAATGGGTTGCAGTGACTGAGGGAAATGGGATGTAGTGACTGAGGGAAATGGGATGCAGTGACTGAGGGAAATGTGATGCAGTGACTGAGGGAAATGTGATGCAGTGACTGAGGGAAATGTGATGCAGTGACTGAGTGAAATGGGATGCAGTGACTCCGGGAAATGGGATGCAGTGACTGAGTGAAATGGGATGCAGTGACTCCGTGAAATGGGATGCCGTGACTGATGAAAATGGGTTGCAATGACTGATGGAAATGGGATATAGTGACTGATGGAAATGGGCTGCAGAGCCTGTGGGAAATGGGATGCAGTGACTGCGGGAAATGCGATGCAGTGACTCAGTGAATTGGGATGCAGTGACACACGGAAATGGGTTGCCTTGACTAACGGAAATGGGATGCAGTGATTGACGGAAATGTGATGCAGTGACTGATGGAAATGGGATGCAGTGACTGAGTGAAATGTGATGCAGTCACTGAATGAAATGGGATGCACTGATTGTGTGAAATGGGATGCAGTGATTGTGTGAAACGGGATGCAGTGACTGAGTGAAATGGGATGCAGTGACTCAGGGAAATTGGATGCAGTGATTGCGTGAAATGGGATGCAGTGACTGATGCAAATGGGATGCAGTGAATGATGCAAATGGGATACATTGACTGAGGGAAATGGGTTGCAGTGACTGAGGGAAATGGGATGTAGTGACTGAGGGAAATGGGATGCAGTGACTGAGGGAAATGGGATGCAGTGACTGAGGGAAATGTGATGCAGTGACTGAGTGAAATGAGATGCAGTGTCTGAGTGAAATGGGATGCAGTGATTGTGTGAAACGGGATGCATTGACTGAGTGAAATGGGATGCAGTGACTCAGGGAAATTGGATGCAGTGATTGCGTGAAATGGGATGCAGTGACTGATGCAAATGGGATGCAGTGACTGATGCAAATGGGATACATTGACTGAGGGAAATGGGATGTAGTGACTGAGGGAAATGGGATGCAGTGACTGAGGGAAATGGGATGCAGTGACTGATGCAAATGGGATACATTGACTGAGGGAAATGGGTTGCAGTGACTGAGGGAAATGGGATGTAGTGACTGAGGGAAATGGGATGCAGTGTCTGAGTGAAATGGGATGCAGTGATTGTGTGAAACGGGATGCAGTGACTGAGTGAAATGGGATGCAGTGACTCAGGGAAATTGGATGCAGTGATTGCGTGAAATGGGATGCAGTGACTGATGCAAATGGGATGCAGTGACTGATGCAAATGGGATACATTGACTGAGGGAAATGGGTTGCAGTGACTGAGGGAAATGGGATGTAGTGACTGAGGGAAATGTGATGCAGTGACTGAGGGAAATGTGATGCAGTGACTGAGTGAAATGGGATGCAGTGACTCCGGGAAATGGGATGCAGTGACTGAGTGAAATGGGATGCAGTGACTGAGTGAAATGAGATGCAGTGACTGAGGGAAATGAGATGCAGTGACTGAGGGAAATGGGATGCAGTGACTGTTGGAAATGGGATGCAGTGAGTGATTGAAATGGGATGCCTTGACTGACGGAAATGGGATGCAGTGATTGACGGAAATGTGATGCAGTGACTGATGGAAATGTGATGCAGTGACTGAGGGAAATGTGATGCAGTGACTGAGTGAAATGGGATGCAGTGACTCCGGGAAATGGGATGCAGTGACTGAGTGAAATGGGATGCAGTGACTCCGTGAAATGGGATGCAGTGACTGAGCGAAATGTGATGCAGTCACTGAATGAAATGGAATGCACTGATTGAGTGAAATGGGATGTACTGATCGTGTGAAATGGGATGCAGTGACTGAGTGAAATGGGATGCAGTGACTGAGGGAAATGAGATGCAGTGACTGAGGGAAATGAGATGCAGTGACTGAGGGAAATGGGATGCAGTGACTGTTGGAAATGGGATGCAGTGAGTGAGTGAAATGGGATGCCTTGACTGACGGAAATGGGATGCAGTGACTGATGGAAATGGGACGCAGTGACTGAGGGAAATGGGATGCAGTGACTGAGGGAAATGAGATGCAGTGTCTGAGTGAAATGGGATGCAATGATTGTGTGAAACGGGATGCAGTGACTGAGTGAAATGGGATGCAGTGACTCAGGGAAATTGGATGCAGTGATTGCGTGAAATGGGATGCAGTGACTGATGCAAATGGGATGCAGTGACTGATGCAAATGGGATACATTGACTGAGGGAAATGGGTTGCAGTGACTGAGGGAAATGTGATGCAGTGACTGAGGGAAATGTGATGCAGTGACTGAGTGAAATGGAATGCAGTGACTGAGTGAAATGGGATGCAGTGACTGAGGGAAATGTGATGCACTCTCTGAATGAAATGGAATGCACTGATTGAGTGAAATGGGATGTACTGATTGTGTGAAATGGGATGCAGTGACTGAGGGAAATGGGATGCAGTGACTGAGGGAAATGGGATGCAGTGACTGAGGGAAATGGGATGCAGTGACTGAGGGAAATGGGATGCAGTGACTGACTGAAGTGGGAGACAGTGACTGCGTGAATTGGGAGGCAGTGACTGCGTGAAGTGGGACGTCGTGACTGAGTGAAATGGGACGCCGTGACTGAGGGAAATGAGATGCAGTGACTGAGGGAAATGAGATGCAGTGACTGAGGGGAAGGTGATGCAGTGACTGTGTGAAATGGGTTGCAGTGACTGTCAGAAATGGTTTGCATTGACTGAGGGAAATGGGACGCAGTGACTGAGTGTAATGGGAAACACTGACTGAGTGAACTGGGACGCAGTGACTGAGGGAAATTGGAAGCAGTGCCCGAGTGTAATGGAACGCAGTGACTCTGGGGACTTGGGATGCAGTGACTGTCTGAAATGGGAGGGTGTGACTCACTGAAATGGGAGGGTGTGACTCACTGAAATGGGAGGGTGTGACTCACTGAAATGGGAGGGTGTGACTCACTGAAATGGGAGGCAGTGACTGAGTGAAATGGGATGCCGTCACTGAGTGAAATGGGATGATGTGACCGTGGGAAATGGGATGCAGTGACTGAGGGTAATGGGAGGCAGTGACTGAGTGAAGTGGGATGTAGTGACTGAGTGAAATGGGATGCAGTGACTGACGTAATGGGAAGGAGTGAATGAGGTAATAGGGATGCAGTGCCTGACGGGCCTTGGGGTGCAGAGACTGAGTGAAGTGGGATGCAGTGACTGAGGGAAGTGGCATGTAGTGACTAATGAAATTTGAGTGCAGTGACCGCATCAGATTTGGAACTGGGTCATGAGCCTGGCCAGGTGTTAGATTTGGAAGTAGGTGATCACCTTGGTGATAGCGATCACAATTCTAAGATAATAAACTGCCAACCTCAGCGATCACAATTCTGTTATGTTTACTTTCGTGATGGAAAGGTAGAGGTGTACACCACTGGGCAAGAGTTATATCTGGGGGAAAGACAATTCCGATGAGATTTGGCAAGATTTTGGGAGCATAGGATGGGGAAGGAAACTGCAAGGGATGGGCACAATAGAAATGTAGAGCTTATTCAAGGAAAAGTTCCTGTGTGTCCTAGATAAGTATGTACCTGTCAGGCCGGGAGGAAGCTGTAGAGCGCGGGAGCCGTGGTTTACGAAGGAAGTGGAATCTCTGGTCAAGAGGAAGCAGAAGGCTTCTGTTACGAGAAGATGTGAATGCTCAGTTAGGGTGCTTGAGGGTTACAAGGTAGCCAGGAAAGACCGAAAGAGAGAGCTCAGAAGAGCCAGGAGGAGACTTGAGAAGTTGTTGGCGGATAGGATCAGGGTAAACCGTAAGGTTTTCTATCGGTATTTAAGAAATAAAAGAATGAGAAAAGTAAGACTAGGCCCAATCAAGGATAGTAGTGGGAAGTTGTGTGTGGAGTCAGATGAGATAGGGGAAGCGTGAAATGAATATTTTTCAACAGTATTCACTCTAGAAAACGACAATGTTGTCAAGGAGAATACAGAGATACAGGCTACTGGACTAGGTGGGATTGAGGTTCACAAGGAAGAGGTATTTGAAATCCTACAGAGGGTGAAGATAGCTATGACCCCTGGGCCGGATGGGATTTATCCTCGGATCCTCGGGGAATCCAGGGAGGAGATTGCCGAGCCTTTGGCATTGATCTTTAACTCGTCATTGTCTGCAGGAATAGTGCCAGATGACTGGAGGATAGCAATTGTGGTTCTCCTGTTCAAGAAGGGGAGTAGAGACAACCCTGGTAATTATCGGCCAGTGAGCCTTACCTCAGTTGTTGGTCAAGTGTTGGAAAAGGTTCTAAGGGACAGGATTTATAATCATCTAGAAAAGAATAAATTGATTCGGGATAGTCAGCACAGTTTTGTGAAGGGTAGGTCGTGCCTCACAAACTTTATTGAGTTCTTTGAGAAGGTGACCAAACAGGTAGATGAGAGTAAACCGGTTGATGTGGAGTATATGGATTTCAGCAAGGCGTTCGATAAGGTTCCCCATAACAGACTATTGTACAAAATGCAGAGGAATGGAATTGTGGGAGATATAGCAGTTTGGATCGGAAATTGGCCTGCTGAAAGAAGACAGAGGGTGGTAGTAGATGGGAAACGTTCATCCTGGAGACCAGTTTCTGGTGGTACCGCAAGGGTCGGTGTTGGGTCCACTGCTGTTTGTCATTTTTATAAATGACCTGGATGAGGGCAGTGAAGGATGAGTTAGTAAATTTGCAGACAACACTAAGATAGGTGGAGTTGTGGATAGTGACAAAGGATTGGTTGCAGAGAGACACAGATAAGCTGCAGAGCTGGGCTGAGAGGTGGCAAATGGAGTTTAATGCAGACAAGCGTGAGGTGATGCACTTCGGCAGGAGTAACCAGAAGGCAAAGTACAGGGCTAATGGTAAGATTCTTAGTAGTATAGATGAGCGGAGAGATCTCGGTGTCCATGAACACAGATCCTTGAAAGTTGCCACCCAGGTTGACAGGGCTGTTAAGAAGGCATACGGTGTTTTAGCTTTGATTAATAGAGGGATCGAGTTCCGGAACCGAGAGGTTATGGTGAAGCTGTACAAAACTCTGGTGCGGCCGCATTGGAGTATTGTATCCAGTTCTGGTCACCGCATGATAAGAAGGATGTGGAAGCTTTGGAAAGGGTGCAGAGGAGATTTACTAGGATGTTGCCTGGTATGGAGGGAAGGTCTTACGAGGAATGGCTGAGGGACTTGAGGCTGTCTTCATTAGAGAGAAGAAGGTTGAGGGGTGACTTAATTGAAACATATAAAATAATCAGAGGGTGAGATAGGGTGGATCGGGAGAGCCTTTTTCCTAGGATGGTGATGGCGAGCACGAGGAGGCAGAGCTTTAAATTGAGGGGTGAAAGATACAGGACAGATGTCAGAGGTAGTTTCTTTACTCAGACAGTAGTAAGGGAATGGAACGCTTTGCCTGCAACGGTAGTAGATTCGCCAACTTCAGGTACATTGAAGTGGTCATTGGACAAGCATATGGACGTACATGGAATAGTGCAGGTTAGATGGGCTTGAGATCGGCATGACAGGTCAGCACAAGATCGAGGGCCGAAGGGCCTGTACTGTGCTGTAATGTTCTATGTTCTATGTTCTATGGCTAGCTCTCCCTGTGCTCCGTGTGATTTAACTTCCCTACTGGACTACTGTGAGGAACCTTCTTGAACGCCTTACTGAAACCCATATACGTCCATGTTTCTGCCTTAATCAATGCTCTTCATTACCACTTTAAAAAACTCATTCAAATGACATGAGTTATGATTTCCTGTGCACATGTGTCCTCGGATCCCATGGACTGTTTCCTGTTCTAACAGTCTTCAAATGGGGAATCTTGTCAAAAGCTCTGCTGAAGCCCAAGTAGACTGTGTCAAATGCATTGCCCTCATCCACACACCTAGTTAGCTCTTCAGTCATAGATTCATAGAGTCATACAGCACAGAATCAGGACCCTCACTCCTAATCATCTGTACTGATCAGGTGTCCCAAACTTAACCGGTCCCATTTGCCTGCGTTTGGTATCCGTCTAAACCTTTCCTAATTGTGTACCTGTCCAAATGTCTTTTAAATACAGAAATTTTATCTGCCTCTACCACGTCTGTTGGCAGCTCATTGCATTCACGCACCACCCTCTGTGTGGGAAAAGTTGCCGGTCGGGTCACTTTTAAATCTTTCCCCTTTCACATTTGAACCTACTCCCTTCGAGCTTTGGACTCCCCTACCTTGGTTATTCCCCTTATCAATGCCCATCATGATTTTTTACACCTCTGGAAGTCACCCCTTCGTCTCCGATACTCCAGGGAAAAAGTCCGAGCCTATCCACCACTCCTCGTAAACCCTCCAGTCCCGGCACTGACCTTTTGTAATTATTTTTGCACTCTGTATAGTTTAACAGCATTCTTCCTACGGCAGGGTAACCAGAATTCACTGAAGGATTATGACATAGAACATAGAACATTACAGCGCAGTACAGGCCCTTCGGCCCTCGATGTTGCGCCAACCTGTGAATCCAACCTGAAGCCCATCAAACCGACACTATTCCATTACCATCCACATATTTAGCAATGTTCATTTAAATGCCCTTAAACTTGGCAATCTACTCCTGTTGCAGGCAGGGCATTCCGCACCCATACTACTCTCTGAATAAAGAACCTCCCTCTGACATGTGTCCCATATCTGTCTCCCCTCAATTTAAACCTATCTCCACTCGTGCTCACCATCACCATCGAGGAAAAAGACTATCGCTGTCCACCTATCTAATCCTCTGATTATCTTGTATGTCTCTATTAAGTTGCCTCTTCACCTTCTTCTGACAAAATCAGCCTCAAGTCCTGAAGCTTTTCCTCATAAGACCTTCCTTCCACACCAGACAAGATCCTAATAAACCCCCTCCAAATCTTTCCGATAATGTGGCGATCAGAACTGTACGCAATAGTCCAAGCGCGGCCGCACCAGTGTTTTGTACAGCTGCAACATGACCTCATGGCTCCGAAACTCAATCTCTGTACCAATAAAACCTAACACGCTGTACGCCTTCTGAACAAGCCTATCAATCTGCGTGGCAACTTTGAGGGATCTACGCACATGGACACCGAGATCTCTCTGCTCATCCACACCACCAAGATTCTGGGCAGCACGGTGGCTCAGTGGTTCGCACTGCAGCCTCGGGCAATTGTCTGTGCGTGGTGGTGGAAATGGTGCCTGAGGTTGGTATGGATGTGGGCATGTGGGTTGACAGGTAAGGTCAAGTGGAACCTTATTGCTATCTTGGGAGGGAAGAGAAAAGGTGAGGGCAGAAGTGCTGGGTTGGACACAGTTGAGGGCCCTGTCGACCACGGAGCCGGAGAATCCTCAGTTGAGGAAGAAGATGGACATTTTGGAGGCTCCCTTGTTGATGTTGGCCTCATGAGAACATGTTCGATGGAGATGGAGGAAGTGAGAGAAGAGGTTGGAGTCTTTACAGAAAGTGGGGTGTGAGGATATATAGACCAGGTAGCTGTGAGAGTCAGAGAGTTTGTAATGGATATTAGTGCGAAGCCTACCCCCAGGAATGGAAGCAGAAATGTTGAGGAAGGGAAGGGTAGAGTCAGAGGTAGAGCAGGTGAAAGTGAGGGCAGGATGGAAATTGGAGGCGAAGTTGATGAAGTTTTCCAATTTCAGACGAGAGAGAGAAGCAGCCGGATGATATCATTGATGTCTCGGAGAAAGTGTTGTGGGTGGGAATGTTCCACGTATCCCGTGAAGAGACAGGTTTAACTCGGGCCCACGCAGGTGCCCGGAGCTGCTCCTCTTACCCGAAGAAAATGAGAGGAGTTAAACAACAAGTTGTTGAGGGTGAGGATGAGGTCGACCAAGTGGAAGAGGGTGGTGGTGGGAGGGGAATGTTCAGGTCTTTGCTCCAAGAAGAAGGGGTCAGCCCTAAGAACCTCCTGGTGGGGAATGGATGTGTAAAGGAATTACACGTTCATGGTAAAGAGGACGCAGCTGGAACCGGCAAACTGATGTTTTAAAACTGCGTAAAATGTCAGAGTATTTCTGGATGTACGTGGGCAGTGCTTGGACCAGTTGACAGAAGATTGAGTCAAGGTCGGAAGAGATGAGTTCTGTGGGGCAGGAACAGGCTGAAACAATGGGTCTGCCAGGACAGTCTCATTTGTGGATTTTTAGGGGGACGTAGGAGCAACCTGTGGGGAGCTGTGGCCTTTCAGCTTGGAAACAGAGGGGGAAGATCACCAGATAGACCAAGATCAGTTACTGTAGTAGATACAATGGCCCAGTGCGGTCATGGCCCAGGAGAAGTCGGAGGAGGTATCTGAGAGCTGGCGCTCAGCCTCTGCAAGGTAGACTTCAGCTCACCAGACCACAACAGCACCACCTTATCGGCAGGCTTAATAACAAAGTCAGGGTGAGATATGAGTGCGTGGAGGGCAGTCAGTTGGTGCAGGGAACAGAGAAATTGAGGTGATAGCACGTCGATAGTTCTCAATGAACAGATTGAGTGCACCTGCATCCCCACCTTAACAATTCTGCACTGAGGGGTGCCATTAACTGTATATTTTTCTGTAATAGTTGATTTCCCAAAGTGGAGCATCTCACATTTAATGGATTAAAATCCACTTGCCGTTTCTGCAACTGATCTGTATCCTTTTATGACGTCTACACTCATCCCGATTCTCCCAATCATTCTATTGTCTGCAAACTTGCTAACCCATACATCTATATTTTCACCTCAGTCATTTTGTATAGACCACAAACAGCAGAGGTCCCAGCACAGATTCCTGCGGAACACCAATCGTCCTGCATCTACAGCCTGAAAAGCACCATTCCACCTCTTGCCTCTGTCTTCTCTGGGCAAGCCAGTTGTGAATCCAAGCATCCAAGCCACCATTGACTCGGTGCATCTTAATTTTCTGGATGATCCTATCATGAGGCACCTTGTTGAAAGTATTGCTAAAATCCATGTCGACAATATCCACTGCTCTACCTTCATTGATCACATTCGTCACCTCCTCAAAAAATTCAGGCAAGTTAGTAAGACATGACCTGCCCTGCACAAAACCATGCTGACTGTCCCTAATGAGGCCATGCTGTTCCAAATACAGATAAATACAATCCCTAAGAATTCTCTCCAATAGCTTCCAATGAACGATGAGAAACTCGCTTGTCTATAGTTTCCTGGATTGACCCTATTTCCCCTCTTGAACAGAAGAAGAACATTTAGCAACTTGCTAATCCTCCAGTAGCTACCAAGGATACAAAGATATTGCTGAATGCCCCGACAATCTCTTCTCTCACCTCGCTCAAAAACCTTGAGGAGATACCATTGGGTCCTGAGGACTTAGCCACCTTAATGCTCTTTCTTGATTTCAAAATGCTGTTATCATATGAGCATGCTCCACACAAATCCCACTATCCTCCACACCCTTCGCCTGAGTGAATAGTGATGCACGGACTTAATTTAGGATCTTGCCCACATCCTCTGTTTCCAAACACAAGTTCCCTCCTTTTTCCTGAATGGTCCTACTTTCTCACTATTTATCCCCTTGTTTTTGATGTATGCACAGAATGCCTTGGGATTTCCTTCAACCCTCCTTGCCAAGGTCATTTGATCGCCTTTCTTTTTCTGCTTTCTTTATGTCAGCCCTGTTCGATTTTAGCTTCCTAAACCTGACATATTTTTGTTTTTCCCTTTTGACTAACTTCACAACCTCCCCAATTATCCAAGGGTCTTTTACCTTGCCATCCTTGTCCTTCCTCCTTCCTGATCCTAAACTCATAAGCAGGCCTTTAAACAATTCCCATATGGCAAATGTGACAGCTCCTCCCAATTAACACTCCCCAGCTCCTACCTAAAATTGATATAATTTACTCTCCCCCAAGGTCCTGACTTATACTTCTTCACAGCAATCTTAAAATTTAAGGAGTTGTGATCACTATTTCCAAAATGCTTTCCCACCCTTCTCACCAGTTACCTGACCAGGACAAAGTCCAGCATGGCCCATCTTCTATCCACATACTGTGTCAAGAAACGCTCTTGGATAGACTTAACAAATTCAGCCTCATTTAAACTCTTGTTGGAAGGGAGTCCCTGTCAATACCGGGGAGGTTAAATTCACTGACTGTGACAACTCTGACTTATTGCATCGTTTCACAAGCTGCCTACATATTTGTTCCTCAGTGTGTCAGTGGCAAAAGGGAGCAGGCTATTAGTTTAATCTGATCAGAGTGATTGTGTCTATCTTATTTTTGAACGCGACCTCTATTGCCTCAGTGGGCAAGCCCTCCAGAATGTCCTTTCTAGGTACAGATGTAACATTTCCCACAGGTTAGGAGTGCACCTCCTTCTTTTATCTTCCCCTCTATCTTGTCGAAAACAATGAAACCCTGGAACATTGAGCACCCAGTCCGGTCTCTGTCTCAACCAAGCCTCTGTAATGGCCTCAACATCAGAGTCCCATGTACGGATCCAGGCTCTAAGCTCATCTGCCTTACCTGTAATACTCCTTGCAGTGAAATAAACATATTTCAGCTTGTTCGTGCCATCATGTTCATGTACCTGTCTCTGACTGCCATTCTTTTCTGATTTATTGGTCCTAGCATGTACCTGCCATCAATTCATCTACTTGCTGACCTGCTGCTCTGGTTCCCAGCTGCCTGCCAGTCTTTAAATCCTCCCAAGTAGCACTAGCAAACCTCCCTGTGAGGGTATTTGTTCCCGTTCAGTTTAGGTGCAACCCATCCCTCTTACACAGGTCACCCCTTGCCCAAGAAGCGGTCGCAATTATCCATGAACCTGAAAGCCTGCCCCCAGTACCAGCTCCTTAACCAATGCATTCATCTCACCTATCTTTCTCTGACTTAACTCACGAACATGTGGCACTCGTGGCAACCCATAAATTATTACCCTCTAGGTCCTGCCTTTCAGCCTCTTTGCTAACTCCTTGTACACAGTCCACAGGATCTCATCCCTCTTCTACCTTCGTCATTGGTACCAATGTGCACAATGGCCTCTGGCTGCTCACCCTCCCCCTTAAGAATTTCTTGCAACCACTCAGAGATGTCCTTGACCTTGGTACCAGGGAAGCAACACACAGCCCTGGTATCTCAAATGTGGTTACACAAACTATGCCCCCAACGAATGAGTCTCCAACCACGATCACTCACTTGGATTTGCCTGACCCTGTCCCACAGCAGGGCGGTTTGTACCACGGACCTGGCAGCTGCTGATTATATAATCGTTCCAGTTTAGTTTTAGATCAGTGTTAACCTTGATTAAGTGGATAGCCAAGCACCTCAGTGGGCTACAGTACAGGAGAATTAAATTCTTAAGCTCACGGATTCTGTGAGAGTCAAAGACAAGCACTGAATTGTTCTAACCTCATTTCCAACACCTGGCCCATTACCCTGCATGGCTTGGATAACACTTGCACGTTTAATAAAAATGTAAGGATGATGTGAGGGTCAGGACATGGAATTTTGTGATATGGTCATATTCGCTCTTGTTGGAGCTGATTGCTGCTTCGCACTTGTATGGTGCGAATGTTACTTATCGTTTATCAGGCCAAGCCTGATCGTTGTCCAAGTCTCACTGTATTTTCTCATCGTTGACTTCACTGTTGGAAAAGTCATGAATTCTGCTGGACACCTGGACAATATTCAATGAACATTCATGTCTGCACTTTGGTTCAAATGAAGACATGACTTCAACCAGTGCAGGTATCCAGTGAATGCCACTGACTCAATTTTCTATTCCTCTGCTTCACACCACATTCAATCAGAAGTTGCCTTGGTGGAAATGACAGATTGCACTTTCCTTCCTTTTCAAGCTCAGGATCTCTGATCATATTTGTGGTAAATCCTGAACGAGGTTACGAGAAGTGTGGCATGACGAAAAGTAAACTGAACCTTAGTGTGCAGCTGTTTGACAGCACTGTCATCCAGATGTTGCATTACTTTGCTGATGATTGAGAATACATTGAGGTCATAATTGGTCAGGACAATTTGTCTGCCGATTGCGTGATAGGTCATCTTTCTCTGAAATGTGAGTGTTGCAAGTGTTTAAAAATGGACTGGAAAACATTTACTGTTGGTGTGGCGACCTTGGGGCACATTGTTCCAGGACAGTTTGTGGGATGCTGCCAGGTGCCATGGCATTTGCAGTATCCGGAACATTCAGTCTTGTCATTGCATGAAATAATTTGAATTGCGTGTAAGTTAAGATCTGTGATGCCTCCTCAGGATGAGGGCAAGGAGATCATCCAGACTGGTGAATGGTTTCATCTGCTCCTTCACCTTTTGTTCATAACATCTTGTAATAACTGCCATGTAGCCTGATGAGAAACTAAAGCTCACTTTGATTCATTTGCATTTGAAGGTGCCTATTTTTCCCAAACAAAAGGACCCATCACTGAGCGGCAAGTATGGAGAATGTCATAGACATCAGTGGTGAGATAATGCTGGATCTTGACCAGCAAAACCATTGTTGTGTTGTTGAAATGCAAACAAAAATCGATATGATGTAAACTTTATTCTTAGCTAATCCCTTTAACAAATGACAGATTCTGATGTTGGTTCCTGGAAAGCCTCCATGGTTGGAGGACGAGAAGCCGTATCCAATTGAAGCAGCACAGGCTTCTGCGATGACTGTGGAAACCACTGCTTATGCCTTGCTTCAAGCGTTGTCAAGGAATGATATTGACGATGCAACACCGATTGCGAGGTGGCCAACGATGCAACAGAACTATGGTGGTGGATTTCACTCGAGGCAGGTAAATGCTTGAGGTCACAACAGCAGGCATTCAGATATTTCCATTGATCGTGTTACTAACTGGTGGTTGTTGCAGTTTGCAATCAAACTGGACACTGCATTTTCATCTGCAGGTTTGGTGCATTGGCACAAATTCCAGTTCTTCAGTGGTGTTAATCCTTGGTTAAATTCTTCCATGCACTTTGCCTGTGCATCACTTTTCCTCTTGGCATTGTCCTTGAAAACTATCTGTTTCTGTAAACCTTCACTTACTTGTCGTAGGATCATTGAGGGACAGCATAATAGAGTGCTATGGCAATGGAACAGACCCTTCAGCAAATTGTATGTGCCCTCACAAGATGCAAGTCCCGAACTATTCTCATCACATTTCCCAGCACTCGACCCAGAGCCTTGTATGCCTTGGCATCGCAAATGCCCAATCAAAGACTTGTTAAATGTTATCATGGTTTCTGACTCTGCCACCCACACAGTCGGTGCGTTCCACATTCTCACCACAGTTTGGGTGCAAAAACAAGTAAGCTTCCTCAAGAGATCGTAGGAACTTGCCAATGCTGGAGAATCTGAGAGAACAAGGTGTAGAACTGGATGAACACAGCGGGCCGAGCAGCATCAGAGAAGCAAGAAAGCTGACGTTTCGGATCGAGACCCTTCTTCAAAAATGGGGGAGGAGAAGGGGATTCTGAAAAAAATAGGGAGAAGTGGGGAGGCAGATAGAAGATTGGTAAAGGAGAAGTTAAGTGAACTGTCCTGTGCTGTCCACTCACTGTCCCCTGCTCCAGAATCATAGAATAAGAGAATTCTCCAGAATTAGACCATAAGGCCATGAGACAGAGGAGTGGAGGTAAGGCCATTCGCCCCATCAAGTCCACTCCACCATTTAAATCATGGCTGATGGGCATTTTTACACCACTTCCCTGCACTCTCCGCGTAGCCCTTGATTCCTTTTGAGATCAAGAATTTGTCGATCTCTGCCTTGAAGGCGTCCAACATCCCGGCCTGCACTGCACTCTGCAGCAATGAATTCCACAAGCCCACCACTTTCTGCCTGAAGAAATGTCGTCTGATTTCAGTTTTAAATTGAACCCCTCGAATTTTAAGGCTGTGCCCACGGGTCCTCGTCTCCCCTGCTAACGGAAACAACCTCCTAGCGTCCACCTCTTCTAAACCATACATTATCTTGTAAGTTTTTATTAGTTCTCCCCTCAACCTTCTAAACTGTAGTGAGTACAATCCCAGGATCCTTAGCCATTCATCGTAGGTTAAGCCAACCATTCCAGGGATCATCTGTGTGAATTGAACAAGCACTTCATTCCATTGTGTCTGTAACCACTGAAGCCACACTAAGTTCACATTCGGCTCATGTTTTAGCAATAGGCCCGTTGCCTTGAATGTTATTTCATTTTAAGTGCTGTACCAACCCTTTTTCTTTAATGTGAAAAGATTATCCACCACCTCAACTAAAGTCCCAGACAATGAATTCCAAACCCCCAGCACCTTCTGGGTGTCTTTTCTTTCCTGAAATTCCTTCTGAGCCTTTTAGCTTAAATGTATGTATCTCTTTCCCCCCCCGTTCCCCCGCCCCACCGACCTCCCACCCCATGAATGGTCGTTCTGCTACCCTCGCCTAGACCCATCAGAATGCAGACCACTTTTTCAGGACCTTCTTCAACCTTCCCTATTCGGAAGAAAACAAGCCAACCTTATCCAGATAAAACAGTGATGCTGCCGGGCCTGCAGTGTTCCTCCAGCTCCACGCTGTGTTATCTCAGACTCCAGCGTTGACAGTTCTTGTTATCTCAAACTTATCCAGACTCTCCATCGAGTTAAAATGCTTCACCCCCTCAGAACATCCTGATGAATGTCCTCCACACATGCTCAAATGCAATCACCTCTTTTCTATAATGAAGAGACCATTAGAACATAGAACATTACAACGCAGTACAGGCCGTTCGGCCCTCGATGTTGTGCCGACCTGTCAGACCGATCTGAAGCCCATCTAACCTACACTATTCCATGTACATCCATATGCTTATCCAATGACGACTTAAATGTACCGAAAGTTGGCGAATCTACTACTGTTGCAAGCAAAGCGTTCCATTCCCTGACTACTCTCTGAGTAAAGAAAGCGCAATGTCCAGTTTAGAATAACAAGCTCACAAGAGAGATGACCTGGTTTTAGATATCACTCGGGGCCACAGACTCAGAGACAAAGCAAGACGACTCTGCGATTTGATGTAGAAACTGCTGACACTCCGAAGCCTGCAGCCCTCCTCCAATTCTCAAGTCAGAAGTGTGTCAATGACGGTGCAGATCCAACAACACTGAAAACAATCTTGAGTCTAGGCCAAAGCAGCCCCTTGATTGGCACCGTATCCATTCTCTCCACAGCCAACTCCAAGAGACAATAATGTGTCCCTGTACAAGATGCACTGCCACATTTTTTACCCACTATTCTGACACACACCTTTCCAGACTTAGAAAACTCATCTTCAAGGGCAAGGACATCAGACATGATAGCACTAACCCCAGTAAAAATCACCTCCAAGCTACTCACAAACTTATTTGGAAATGAATGGTTGTTACTGAGTCAATCTTCGTAATCTCTTTTGGAACAGCATTGTGGGTCTCTGTACAGCAACATGAAGCTGTTCAAGAAGTCAGTTCATGCTGGACAATCAGCAACAGCTACGTCTCATTAAAGGATAAATAAATCGGAAAGAAATCCATCTGAGAGTCACAGGCAAATGGGTACTTTTTTTGTTCACTCAGCAGATTGTGGGCTATTACCAATTTTGAAAATGACAAATGAAGCTTTTGTTTGGGTGGGTATTGACAGCAGCTGCCCCCAAAATAAAAAGAAAATGGGAACTGCAGATGCTGGAGAATCCAAGATAACAAAATGTGGAGCTGGATGAACACAGCAGGCCAAGCAGCATCTCAGTAACACAAAAGCTGACATTTCGGGCAGAGACCCTTCATCAGAAAAGAGGGAGGAGGAGACAGTTCTGAAATAAACAGGGAGAGGGGGAAGGCAGATTGAAGATGGACAGAGGGGAAGATAGGTGCAGAGGAGACAGACGAGCAATAAGGAGGGAGAGGATCAAATATGAAGGTAGGCTAGCTAGTCATATTAGAAATCACAGTGAAAGCTTCTTTCAATACATAAGAAACAAACATGAGGCAAAAGTAGACACTGGGCCGCTCCAAATTGATGCTGGAAGGCTAGTGATGGGAGATAAGGAAGTAGCTGAAGGACTTAATAAGTACTTTGCGTCAGTCTTCACAGTGGAAGACATGAGTAGTATGCCAACACTTAGGGAGAGTCAGGGGGCAAAGTTGAGTACGGTAGGCATTACAAAAGAGAAAGTGCTAGAAAAGCTAAAAGGTCTAAAAATTGCCAAATCTCCTGGCCCCGAAGGGCGACATCCTAGAGTTCTGAGGTACATCCTAGAGTTCTGAGGAAGGTGGCTGAGGAAATAGCAGAGGCTTTGGATGTGATCTTTCAAAAGTCCCTGGAGTCAGGGTAAGTCCCAGATGATTGGAAAATTGCTGTTGTAACCCCCTTGTTTAAGAAAGAATCAAGGCAAAAGATGGAAAATTACAGGCCGATTAACCTGACTTCGGTAGTTAATAAAATTCTTGAATCATTGTCAAGGATGAGATTTTGAAATTCCTGGAAGTGCAGGGTCAGATTAGAACAAGTCAGCATGGATGTAGTAAGGGGAGGTCGTGCCTGCCAAACCTGTTAGAATTCTTTGAAGAGGTAACAAGTGTGTTAGCCCAGGGAAACCCAGTGGATGTTATCTATCTAGACTTCCAAAAGGCCTTACGTAAGTGTCTCACGGGAGGCTGCTGAGCAAGGTGAGGGCCCATGGTGTTCGAGATGAGCTACTGGCTTGGATTGAGGATTGGCTGTCTGATAGAAGGCAGAGAGTTGGGATAAAAGGCTGTTTTTCGGCATGGCAACCGGTGACGATTGGTGTCGCAGGTTTCGGTGTCGGGGCCGCAGCTGTTCACCTTACGTATTGATGATCTGGATGAAGGGACCGGGGTCATTCTGGCGAAGTTTTCCGATGATACGAAGATTGGTGGACAGGCAGGTCGTACTGAGGAGCTGGAGAAGCGGCAGAAAGAGTTAGACAGTTTAGGAGAGTGGTCCAGGAAATGGCTGATGAAATTCAATGTGGGGTTTTGCACTTTGGTAAAAAGAATACGGGCATGGACTATTTACTAAATGGTGAGAAAATTCGTAAAGCTCAAGGACAAAGGAATCTAGAAGTGTTGGTCCAGGATTCTCGAAAGGTTAACTTGCAGGGAGAGTCCGTAATTAAGAAAGCGAATGTAATGTTGTCCTTTATCGCAAGAGGGTTGGAATATAAAAGCAGCGATGTGCTTCTGAGGCTTTATAAAGCTCTAGTTAGGCCCCATTTAGAATACCGTGTCCAATTTTGAGCCCCACACCTCAGAAAGGACATACTCGCCCTGGAGCGTGTCCAGCGGAGATTCACACGGATGATCCCTGGAATGGTAGGTTTGACGTATGATGAACGGCTAAGGATCCTGGGATTGTCCTCATCAGAGTTTAGAACGTTGAGGGGAGATCTAATAGAAACTTACAACATAATGTCTGCCTCGGAAGTGGTGGACGCTAGGAAGTTTTTTCCGTGAGGCCGGGAGACTAGGACCCGTGGGCACAGCCTTAAAATTAGAGGGGGTAAATTTGAAATGGAAATGAGATGACATTTGTAAAGCCAGAGGGTGGCGGGCTTGTGGAAATCATTGCCACGGAGTGCAGTCGGGGCCAGGACGTTGGATGCCTTCGAGGCAGAGATCGACTAATTCTTGATCTCACGAGGAATCAAGGGCAACGTGGAGAGTTCAGGGAAGTGGAGTTGAAATGCCCCTGAGCCATGATTTAAATGGTTGAGTGGTCTTGATGGGCCGAATGGCCCTACTTCCACTCCGATGTCTTCTGGTCTTAAGTAAAAGGGGCGGACATGAAGCCAGGAGAGGTGAGTGTGGGTGTGGAGGTAGGGAGGGGTTAGGTCAGTCTGGGGAGGACGGACAGGTCAAGGGGGCGGGATGAGGTTTGGAGGTCGGGAATGGGGGTTTGGCTTGAGCTGGGAGGAGGGGATCGGTCAGAGGAAGAACAGATTAGGGGACGAGCTGGGCTGATTTTGGGATGCAGTGGTGGGAGGGGAGATTTTGGAGCTTGTGAAATCCACGTTGATACCATTGGTCTGCAGAGCTCCCAAGGCTCAGTTAAGGAAGGACAATAAACACTGGTCAGTCAGTCATACATCCAGCAAAAAAAGTTTATTTTTTTTTTAAAAAAGGATGCACCTGTTAATCAAGTGGCAAAGCATTATCGAGTTTTGAGAAGATTTGTAGCTCAGGGTTGAGGTTCTGGATGTAAGATTGCTCACTGAGCTGGAAGGTCAGTTTGCAGACGTTTCGGCACCATTCCGGGTAAAATCTTCAGGGAGCATCCGGGGAAGCGCTGGAGTTAGGTCCCGCCTTCTCTTTAAGTGTTCCGGTTTCCTTGGGCTGGTGATGTCATTTCCGGTTCCTTTTCTCAGAGGATGGGAGGGGGATTTGGCGCCAACGTGTTCTCCCGAGTGTAGTTTGTGTGTGGCATGAACTGCCAGAGGAGTGACAGAGGCTGTTATACTCACAGTATTTAGAAGTCACCTGCAGGGACACATGAATAGGAAGGGGCTGGAGGGATATGGGCTCCAGGCTGGCAAACAGAACTAGTCAGTTACGGTGTCTGGTCAGCCTGGAGGAGTTGGACTGAAGGGTCTGTTTCCCTGCTGTACAACTGGACGACTCTGTCTCTCTCTCTCCCATTTTCTCCAAACCCACCCCCCGCCACACACACAATCTCTGTCTCTCCATCTCTCTGTGTGTGCCTCACTCTATGTCTCTGTCTCCCTCTGTCATCTTGTCTCTGCCACCTCGCTGTGCACTTCTGTCTCTCTCCTCTCTCCGCTTTCACTCTGTCTCTTTGGTCTCTGTGTGCGCCCCTCTCTATCTCTCGTCTTGTATCTGGCTCCCTCTGTTTGTGCTTCTGCCGTTCTCTCTCCCCTGTCTCCCCTGTCTCTCCGTCTCTCCCTGTGAACCTCTCTCTGTTCCCTCTCCCCCGCCCCGCTGTGTCTCTCTTCCTCTCTATCCGAGCCTCTCCACCCGCTCAGCAGGGAGCATTGTGAGTTTTTTTGAACCAAGTTTAAAAATCTCTATTTAAACCCAACCCATCCGCAATCAGACTGCATTTCTAATCCCCTCTCTCTCACACACACACAGACACACACACACACACACACACAGAGTCTGTCTCTTTCTCCCTCTCAGTAAATCCCCTTCCTCTCCTGTTCCTACTCACGCCTTTCCCCGGCTCTCCCTCGGCGACGAGTCCGCTGTCTGGATCCCTTTTCCCGGGAGGGTTCTGAGGACCCAGCTGTTCGGCAGCGGGGATTATCGCACCACGCTCCCGGACCCCTACAACCTCATGTTCTCCAGCGGCCTCCAGCATGACCACCGGGCTGGGAGCAGGCATCCGGGCTGCTGGAGCGCTCGCTGCTCAGTGGCTCGGCCCTGCGCCGGGAGCGGGGATCCAAGGTGGGAGAAGGCCTCTTCACCCAGCGCCTGGGCACAGCTGCCTGGCAGCGAGCCTGCGCTCCCCGAGCATCCAGCCACGGGTCCGCGATGCCTTCCGTATCTGAGCAGCCTGCAACTATGTCCTACTGCAAGGTAAGCTGGGGGTGGTGGTTTGGGGTGAAGGGAGGATTGGGGACATGAGCACGGTCCCTGTTTCACATCGTGCGCCGCTCCTATCCCAAAGCGAGGTGTTGGGAATGGATGTTTTGGGGCTGAGAATTCCCCTCCCCGGGTGAGGGGAAGGCTGGGGACATTGGGAGGGTGTCTATTATCCAGCCTTGCGCGGGTTTCCGTAGCCGACCGGCCTGCAGCTCTCGTACCACATGGTAAAGGGAAGGAGGCGGATGGGATGGGGTCGGGGTTGGAGGATAGCCGTCCTGGAAGTGAGTGGACATGGGGAGAGTCACTATTGTACAGCCCAGTGACTGAGTGGCCGACAGCTACTGCAAAAGGGTCGGATTAGGAGAGGGGTGTTGTAGGGAGGTTTGGGGTCACGGGCAGCGCCGCTTTCTGCAGCCAAACAGCCATTGCCACAAGATTGGATGGGAGGAGGTGTTTTAGGAGTGAAGGGATGCCCCCTCCCCCTGCTGCTGTGGGAAGTAGGTTCTTTATTGCACAGCCCTCCGTAGTCAAATAGCACCCCGGCGACAAGGTGAGAAGGCAGGAGGGGCTCCTGGGGATGAGGGAAGGACACAACCACTGTCACTATAAAGTTAGGGGGTGATCATACCCCTTCCTGGGGCTGAGGGGAGCTCCTGATGCCAAGCGAACAGCCGAGATGGAGCCGCAGCTCTCCGACCTCAAGGGGACCCTGTCTCAGAGGCTGGAGCATTTCCAGCCGGAGCTCTGAGGGAAAGGGTCATCGCACCCAAAACGCTACCTCGGGACTTTTTCTTCACAGATGCTGAGCATTTCCAGCAACTTGTGTTTGCATTTCCACCCGGAGGTGGGTTTGTGGAGAGACACCATGGGACGGGAATGGGTGTGGGGTTTGATGGGGCAGTCACAGAGACTGTCGAGAGAGAGAGAGTCAACCCCTGTTTGGTTTGGAAAATCTCCGGCAGTTCTTCATTTCTCTCTCAGCCGAAGGCGCTGCGTGCTTTGGTTTCCTTTCCTCTTGTACACTCTCCCCCTGTGAATAAAGCCAGAGTGAGTTTGTGGGCGGAGAGAGAGAGAGAGAAGGGACAGAAAGATGGAAATAAGGGAACATGACAAGGGAGTGAAATTAGAGCCAGCAGAGGTGAGAGAGGGGGTGAGAATCAGAGGGAGGGAGGAAGAGCAAGAAAACACAAACAAAGGAGAATGGGGGGGAACAAGGTGTTGATGTGGATGAACACAGCAGGACAGGCAGCATCAGAGACGCAGGGAAGCTGATGTCAGAGATCATGGGAACTGCAGATGCTGGAGAATCCAAGAAAAAAAAATGTGAGGCTGGATGAACACAGCAGGCCAAGCAGCATCTCAGGAGCACAAAAGCTGACGTTTCGGGCCTAGACCCTTCATCAGAGACGGGGATGGGGTGAGGGTTCTGGAATAAATAGGGAGAGAGGGGGAGGCGGACCGAAGATGGAGAGTAAAGAAGATAGGTGGAGAGAGTATAGGTTGGGAGGTAGGGAGGGGAGAGGTCAGTCCAGGGAAGACGGACAGGTCAAGGAGGTGGGATGAGGTTCGTAGGTAGATGGGGGTGCAGCTTGGGGTGGGAGGAAGGGATGGGTGAGAGGAAGAACAGGTTAGGGAGACAGAGACAGGTTGGACTGGTTTTGGGATGCAGTGGGTGGAGGGGAAGAGCTGGGCTGGTTGTGTGGTGCAGTGGGGGGAGGGGACGAACTGGGCTGGTTTTGGGATGCGGTGGGGGAAGGGGAGATTTTGAAAATGGTGAAGTCCACATTGATACCATTAGGCTGCAGGGTTCCCAGGAGGAATATGAGTTGCTGTTCCTGCAACCTTTGGGTGGCTGGCATCATTGTAGCACTGCAGGAGGCCCATGATGGACATGTCATCTAAAGAATGGGAGGGGGAGTGGAAATGGTTTGCGACTGGGAGGTACAGTTGTTTGTTGCGAACTGAGCGGACGTGTTCTGCAAAGCGGTCCCCAAGCCTCCGCTTGGTTTCCCCAATGTAGAGGAAGCCACAACGGGTACAGTGGATGCAGTATACCACATTGGCAGATGTGCAGGTGAACCTCTGCTTAATGTGGAATGTCATCTTGGGGCCTGGGATAGGGGTGAGGGAGGAGGTGTGGGGGCAAGTGTAGCATTTCCTGCGGTTGCAGGGGAAGGTGCCGGGTGTGGTGGGGTTGGAGGGCAGTGTGGAGCGAACAACGGAGACACGGAGAGAGTGGTCTCTCCGGAAGGCAGACAGGGGTGGGGATGGAAAAATGTCTTGGGTGGTGGGGTCGGATTGTAGATGGCG